>NC_092206.1:65956434-66036567 GCF_043381705.1 Parasteatoda tepidariorum | reverse complement strand
TGCTCGACTTCACGTGCAGATCGTCGGGCAACCGAAGCGGAGGTGTCCCCCCTCTGCAGGGGATCAAAATTGTGAAGGCATGCCCTCGGATCATCCTCAGGGATGTTTCCCAGACCGTCGCCAATAGCCCATTGTGAAGCTCTAGTGCGACGTAAATGAACAACAACAACAGTGATAAGAACTATTAAAAAAGTGTCTGCTGCGTAAAAGGTCATAAATCGTGGAATGCATGGCTCTTAGGCGTGTATAGTAGCAGTTGCCCTAAACGCTAGTGCGAGTGTTAAAGAATTATAAGACGAACTGTAATCGCATGGAGTTGCGATCTCATGCTTAATTAAGTTTGTTGTTGTAATTAAGTTGCATGAAGCTTAAATTAAGTTTGAGGTAGTTAGGAACTTTATTTACGTCACTCTAGAGCTGCGCAATGGGTTATTGCATTACCTTCTATAGAGGCAACGATCTAGGAAACATCCCTGAGGAGGTTGATCCGAAGGCATGCCATCTCAGTTTGTGAGGCCACTTCCTTAAATTTAGACTTAGATATAAAGAGGAAGGAAATTTTCTGTGCCCATGATCATGATCAGCGACCGATCACAGGGCTTTCGATTCCACAAATTTTACAAGCACTTATATCACATATGTGATGTACTCGGCGGGTCTTAGCAGAGTCGAGGATCAAACCCCGGCCCAAAAGTCCGATTCCGGAAGAGACCAATGGGTACCACAACCCGTTTCAGGTGTGAAGTGCAGATTAGCCATTGCTTTGGAATGCTTCTTTTCAAACTTGAAATAATATCTAAGATATTATCACACTAATAAAAACTTTGTATAACAAGTTCATATTGTATTCATTTAAATATAGCTTAAATCATCCATTTGCTTTAATAACTAATATTCCTTTACCAACGGAGGTGGTCTTGGTGGGCCATGACTGTCTAGCTATTTGGTGTTTCGTCTCCACAACACCTTATTAAAAAGAAGAAATCCGTCTAGAAGAAAAAGCTTCCTCTTTTCTTAAAAAGAACTTAAAAATACCACTTTTAGGTCATCACATTACCTGGTTGACAAGCTATTTGATAAAACGGTAATAGCTCTTTTGATCCAACCTAAAGGCCAAATAAGTTTAAAAATAAAGAATTTTAAGGCATAAGACCATTAATTTGTACTTATCGTTTAGTGATAAATTTATTTTGTTCCTCAATCTGATTCTGATTATGGTTCGAAAAAAGTTTATAAAAAATTACTCAAATGCTCCTGTACCGAATTTTAAAAAAATAACTGTGTGATTTTGACTTATCACTTTTTTTTTTTTAACGAGGCATTTTTTAAGTTGTTTAGTTTGACAATTCTTTCCAGTATTTTATGAAACTGTTACCAGTTAAATCAAACTTTTCTGAAATTGGGACCCCATCAATAAGATTTGAGTCAGCTTTTATAATCAGGACCTAACTGAGCCCCGGGTTGAGTATCCGATTTTGTTCTTTCAGAAAAACGAATAAAACTCATTTGACTATTTATAGAATAATATGATTTAAAATTAATCCACCGTTTATTTTATTTCAGACATTTATGCAGCAGAAAAAATGGCGAAAATTTTACCTTTCCTTCTTCTTCTTCAAAGAAGTTTATAATGGTTAAGCAAGTTTTTCAATCAGAAATATTGCTTCAAAAAAATTGTCAATAGAACATTATGTTCAAAAATAAAGTATTTTTAGTTTAAAGTGTCAGCATTGAACAACCAATCCATTTTTGAATTTGAAAAAAAAGGGGGAAAAAAAGGATACAGCATTAAAGTTTATACAATTCTGGAAAATATTGATCATGCAAATTAAAAATCTTTACCAACAAAAAATGTCCATTTTCAAATATTTGCACGTGCTATTGGTAAAAATAGACACAAATTTAATTAAAATATTCAATGTCGATAGAAATCTCATACTATGTTTAGCATACCATCTCATGAAATGAGACATCATCATACAATCATACATCATCTTTAAAGCAATGTTAATTATTATAATTATAAATAAATTTTATTTGTAATAGTATAATAAATAAATTTATTTTTATCAAAATGTATATACGGAAATTATTATTATTTTTTTTTGGAAAACTTTATTTTTTTTTCAAGTGTTTGCTAATTTTTGATAAGATAAAATATGCTTTGAACTTTGGCATTTTGGCATTTTTGTACAGTATGTAGAACATTACTTTTAAAACAGTTATCAAGAAGGCGTTTGATACCTGATTAATTTTTAATCTATACATAAAAAGTTTGTGTATAGATTAAAAATTAGCGGTAAGCATCTCTCCTCGTAGGGTAGTAGCTTTTTTTGTAACTTTTACTCGTACTTTTAAACTTATACAATGTAATTATCCCAAAATTAATCCTGTTTTCATAAATAAAAAATTCTTATCTAGAGATTAGTGGAAACCATCTTAAGCTACGAAAAAGTTTAAACTTTGTAGAATTACATCAATGTTTTCATAAATAAAAAATTCTTATCTAGAGATTAGTGGAAACCATCTTAAGCTACGAAAAAGTTTAAACCTATAGAATTACATCAATGTTATCCATAAATTAAAATTTTTTATTTATTAGAGATTAGGGGAAATCATCTTTAGATACGACTAAGAGTAAGTTGTTTACAGTTTTCCTTAAAAACAAGTTTTAAAAATACATTAATGAAATTTTCTTTTAAATTTTAATATTGTTTTTTTTTTAAATTTTAATATTGATTTTTTAAATTTTAATATTGTTATTTTTTAACTTGAATTTTTTTTTGTGATTAATTTTTGATAAAACTGAAATACGCCGTGATTTTTATTATGCGGTATATTTATATAGTTTTCTTCTAAGAGGACGTCATACCACGGGAGAAACTTTTCATTGCAAATTCTCTTTCGCCTCCCTAAGTTAAAATTTAATGTATAGAAAAAGTAAGTTCAGGTTTAACCTCTAGTAAGCAATGAAGTTTCAATTGCTAAAAAAGAAGAAGAAAAAATCAGTATCAAAATGCAAACAAATTATTGATTGAATTATTTTATCTCTATTGCTTAATCCTCAATTATCCTTTCATAATTTCTTTTCATTTTGATATTTTGAAAATTTATTTTCAGTATTTAAAATTTCATGCCTTATTCTAGGTCTGACTTAACTCACTTTTTCAATACTTTAAATTTTAAATTACTTTCAGGGGAAAAATAGAATTTACAATGAAAAGTTTCTACATCCTCTTTATTCTGTATCGAAAATACGTGCATAAAGAATTTACTTAGTATAAAAATTTACGGAACCTACCTACAATTGAATTTGAACTTATATTCCTATAATCACATTAATGTTATCCATAAATAAAAAATTCTTAATTATCTGAAAAGTATATTACTAAAGTTTTTTATACCTAAATAGGTTTATCTGCGGTTCATAGTTTTTCTTAGAAGCAAAATTATTTAGTTTTATACCTTAAGTTTTAATCATGCCTCCAATTACAAGCCAAGACATTTTTATTTTCGTAACAACATAAATATACCATAAGCCTTATCATTACTACAGGGTTAAAAAGTTTCTTGCGACATTAGAGGACAAAAATATTTCTTTTTATCTAAGTATTGAATGAAGTTTGTAGAGTATCGAATGTCATGGGTAATGATACAAAAATTATAAGAAAATTGGTTAATAAATTCTTATGTGTTAGTAAAATAAATAAAATAATTCTATCAAACTTTTTTGTGAAATGTCATGAGTAATGGTGCAAGAAATTATGAGAAAATTAATTGCTAATTTTTTATGTGTCATTAAAATAAATTAGATATCACTATCATATTTATTTGCTTATAAGATGCCACGAGTAATGTAAAAATATTTAAAAGCAATTAGTTATTATATTTTCATAGGTTTTTAAAATAAATTAGATAACGCTACCAAAACTATTCGTTTATTAAATTTTATGGATAAAAGTCTAAAAAATTTATGAAATAATTTCAAATAAGTTAGATAATATTACCATAATTTTTCATCCATAAATATTTACCTATTTATTACCATGAAACCAAAGAATTTATTAATTTATAATTACAGTGTGTTTTTTAGTGCATTTATGTATCGCAATATAAATAAAAACATACATATTTATATTTTCATATGTTTATACTTTTTTATGTTTTATATATGCTTTTATATATTAATTTTCTTATTAATCTACATGACTGGAACTCAATAACTTGAGCTTAACTAACTTATTGTCTACAACATCTTGTTGTACAAAAGTAATTCATTTTAAAACGCCGTGATTTCTCACATACGATCCATTTCCTGGATGACCGATTTCGTTCTGTTCTAATATATATCCTGGTTACGTTTCTTCGATCTGCTAACCTCTTTTTCCTGCTGTCTCTGACCATTAATATTGTCCAATCTTTACTTTAATTTTAGTAATCAACGACAAAATCATCAAATTCCTTAGAAGGTTCTTAAAGATTTGAAAGAATACGAAGCTATTTAGAAAAAATTTCTACAAAAACTGAGGGAGCTTAAAAACAAAGAGGGAATATTAAGAAATAAAACCCGAATTAAATGCTGATAGAAAAATTAAAATAAAAGTAGCAAGGTAAAAAAAATTACTTCGGAAAATATTAAATTCACAAATTCTTGAAATTTATTAAACCGTGAGTAGGACTAGAGTATACTTAAGCAAAATAACCCTTAAACGTCTCTTGTGAAGTATATTGATGTTTTATCCTATTTTAAGACTTGATCAGTTCCAATATCTGTCACTGAAAATTACGGTCTACGGTCTAGGTCTGCTGATTTACTGTAAAAAATTCTGGATAGAATTACAGTAATATAAATCCAATATTACCGGAGCTTGTCACGGAACAAAAAATCTGTTATACCGTAATTTTTGCAGTTATAATTGCCATAAAATCATTGAATCACTTTCATTAAATAAATATTGCTGTAAAATTTATTGTATAATATTTTAAGGTAAAAATTGATTTTACGACTGATGCACCTAAAGTGCAGGTGCTTTATATTGTAATTTGAACCGGAATTTTTTACAGTGATGGCAGTTCACCTAGTTAGACCTAGTTTTCTTAGATAAATGTAGAACTATTTTATTATAACATTTATAGCTATAACTAGATAATGTTATCTTAAAAACTGTAAACATATATCTTCAAATCGAAAAAAAATTGAATTATCAAGTTTTAGTACGGAATTTTCCAACAAAATGAGAATTTTTAAAGGCTAAAAATATAGTAAATTTTACTTTACTGTCTAGAATAGTGTGCTAAATTCAGGTTGAAATATTATTATGTATGCAAACATAAAGTATGATGCAAGATTTTTTTTTATCTTTGTGTTATTTCAATTACTAAATATCTCACGATAAACAAAAGCATAAATTGACAAATGGGAATGATTTGGAAGTTCTATAAAGTCAAAACTGAATTTCTGTTTATTGAATGTTGTTAAAATGTGACATTTATTGGTTCTTTGTTAATTTAAAAGTTTGTTTTTTTAAGTACTTTTAGTAAGAAGAAGCTTCCATAAATTGAAACAAAAATTTTTTGCTTTTTATTCTCTAAATCCAGTTTCTTATGTTATTGTTTCTTATTTTTAAATTATTAAAATAATGATAAAACTAAATGATTTTTAATTCTTTACAATTCAATTTTTTCAGCTAATTCTTTTAAACAAATATTTCATTGTAAATGTTTGTTTATCTATAGGTTTTGCCGTAACATTGTGGCTTTAGAAAAACATTTACGGCTAAATGCTACCGCCCGTTACAAGACTCTTTAATAGTTACTACTGTTATTGTTATTATTATTGTTACTTTTTATTTTATGTATTATTTCTCGAGCTTCCCTTTCATTTATTTTGTTCTAATCTTTCCCTTCTAAGAAAATGTGGAGTGAACGGGAAATAATTGTATCTAGTTTTTCATTATTGTTTGCTTAAGGATATATTTTGTATTGTATATCTCCTGTCAAATTCCCTTCCTGAATATAAAATGACTGCGATGCATTTAGGAAAAATCTCTTAAATAAAGAAACAACAAGTTAATAAAAGAGGAAGACCCAAAAATAAGAGGAATAAATGCAGGATGATGGTAATGCTCGGTTTCCTGTGCTCTCCTTCGGAAAAATGTCTGAGTAAGTTTTAAAGTTAGTTACAAACTTTTTCAGCAGATGGCGCTGATGACTGAATAACTCTAAAACAATGATTCCTGCTTCTTGGCAGATCATACTAACGAAACTTTTCATACAGATATTTGTTAATTCTGTTTTCAGATTGTGTCTGATTGGTCAGCTTAAAAACAATTTTTTCTATCAATTGACGGACTTCGCAATTAACTTTGATAATGTAAATGAAATTGGTTTAAGAAGAGTAACACAGCAAATCGCACACATTTTTCTCCTTCTGTTTGTCCTCTAATTCATCTTTCAAATTATTATTTATTATTGGAACTTGTAGTAACAAAGCAATTAATTAGTGTTGTGAACAATATTTTGAGAGACTCACTTAAATAAGTGATATTCTTTTGAAAGGAAATCATTTTTAAAAGCAAAGTTGATATTTATTGCCTTAGATTCCTGGCCTGATTCAAGGACTTTGTCACTCAAAATGTAATTTATTCATCGCCAATGCAAAAAGTTACTTGATGGTAAGATTAAAAAAAGGGTTAGTTCCAAATAAGAATTCTCCATGAGCATATGTGCGTTAAATGTTAGTAACTTTGAAGTGTTTATGACTTAATTAGATCTTGATTATCAAGCGAGAGTGAATCAAATTCAGCTCACGTGGAGCTGTGAACCAAAACCAAAAACCAAATACCAAAAACCAAATATTTTCAGAATTAAAGTGTCATAATGAGTATATATTTATATCTATTTATCTGATGTGCTCAGTGTGCGTAACATGTTTTAAATGAAAATTCATAAATAACAAATAGATTAAATAATATTATATGGCATTATATGGTATATTATTTCAGTATTATTTATAGATAGTATTCTGTAACGACCACCATTAACATAAATTTTTAGAATTCATGTCAAAATGAAGTAAAGAAAAAGTACAAGCATTAGGAATCGAAAACTAACTATAAGGTGAAGAAAAATCAGAAACGCAGTCAAAATCTGCTGAATCACGTGTGATGAAAAACGTCAAAGTAAATTTTAATATGTTTCTAGCAATCTAAGGAGGATATATTCTAAGGAAATTTAGCTATGTTTCTAGCAATCGTCTAACTACTGCTGTATGTTTACTCCGACAATTAAATATGTTTTACATTTTTGTTCCGGTTTGCTCAGTAGTAAATCGTTCTTTTTCGATAAAGTTTTCGTTTTTTTATCGCTTAAATAATAATTTGAGACATTTGATGTGCATGTTTTTCTGGATTCGTCTTTTATTTAGATTCTAAAAACAAATTAAAGATAGTCATGATGCAACACCTTGTATATAAGCAATTATAGGTTTTTATGCAGAGTTTAAAAATATAAATAAACAAAATGAAACTAAATGTTAATAATCTCTGAGCTAGTATTGTTTTTTTTTTTTCGCTGCGAAATGATTTGAAATCAAAGAACTTTTATGCAAATCAAGTTACCCTTAAATTAATTATACATACTTGCAACAAAGCCATAATTTTATAAATAAATGTATGATTTTTTAAATTTTTTTTGTAACATAAAATGAGATTTCAAATACAATTAAAAGTTTGATTGATTAAAAGAAAATTAAAAGAATTATAATTAATTCATGCCCTCCAAGTCGATTACTGTTAATGATAAGTTTTATCACACTATAATTTTGCACCAGTTTTTAAGAAAAGCATACTGTTAAAAAATATTAAGTTAAGAAATACAGAAATCTTCTTGATAACGGTATGTTTATGAAATTCTCTATAAATAACTATATGTTGTAATTAATTATTGAGCTTCTTATTGATTAGATAACTTAAAATATTAAATTTAAAAAAAATGAGCACCTTTTAGATACAAAAATTTACAAGTAACTTTTCAATTTTTTTTGACTGATTAAAAGTTTAATTGTAATTTTTGAATTGATTCTGTATTTCAATACATTATCTTGAACTCAATACAAGATAATGATTAAGAAAAGCATTCCATGTTATCGGTGTTAATTTATCATGTAGATTTAGCGTTGTAAATTTTGAAAAATACTGCGTATAATGCGATGCATTAAATTAATTGAGGCATAAAAATAAAAGTGACGATTTTGTATAACTACAAAACTTGCAAAGTTAAATGCGATTTTATAATGAGAACTATGCATGAACATGAAGACAGGAGATTTATAATGAACATACGTCATGCGCAAAGAAATGGCAACTTACAATTTTTTATTTTTAAATTTTAATTATGAAAAATGCTTCAAAAAAGGAAACTGTGAAAATTATAGATAGTCCTAAATTTTTTACTTTATTAAAAAAGGGAATTGCTAAAAACGAATTAGTAAAGAAAAATTTAAAAAATGTGATTAATTTAAATTAATTAAAAGTAAAGCGATTAGTTTTAGTTGGTTATGAGTCATCCGATTGTTTTGTTATTCGTTTTTCCTTCTTTTTATAATTGAACATTTCATAATAATTGAACATTTCATAATAATTGAACACTTCATAATAATTCAACGTGTATAAAATAAGTAAAATTGCAATTAACATGAGCATATTTTATTTCCAATTAATGAAATGCAGAAAATTATGCTCTGAGAAATTAAAATAATGTATCTATGTGTATCTAAGTTGGATGTTTCATGATAATTCAACAGAGTGTATAAAATAAGTTATACTATAAGACCCACACACGTATAGTCTAATTTAATGCAAGAATAATGCATGGACAAATAAAAGTGATATCATGTATTTCAATTAATTCTTTGGACTAGATAAGTTTTTAGATTTAATTTTTATATGGTTAAATATTTCACAATAAATCAGCAGAATGTATAAAATATGAATAACACCAGCTTCAATTTAAAATTAATTTAATACAGAAAATTATACATGAGGAAATGAAACTGATAGAAATTATTAAGATTAGATTGACTCAACTGATTATTTTGGTAATGTCTAATTTTCTATATTGGATATTTCATGATAATTCAATAAAGCGTATAAATCAAATTATATTGCAATAACCCGCACAAGATCATTTTTTTACCAATTTATTAAATACAAAAGTGCGACATAGAGAAAAAAAAAGTAAAATGATGTTTGAGAACAACCCAAATGGAGAAGTTGAATAAAAAGACAATGGAGAAGTTGAATAAAAAGCTTTATTGGAAATCAAAAGAAATCGCCATGAGTGTTGTAACGCAGGTCCCATTGTCTAGAAGCAGGTCTTTGCCTTTGCTTTAGAAAGATTGTGGTTGATTCTGGAAGAAGTACTGCACAGTTTTCCTGAATTCGTCGTCCGAATCGAAGAGTGCCCTTTGCAATGCTTTCTTAAGTGACCAAACGATGAAGAAGTCACAATGTGACAAATCTGGACTATACGGTGGGTGTTCCAACTCTTCCCAACGGAAATTTCGTAAGGTCATGTGAGTTTCACGGTAGACGTGTGGGTAGGCATTGCCATAAAGAAGAAGCGCTTGTTGTGTGAGATGGTCTGATCGTTTGCTTTTTATTGTTTTTCTTAGTTTCGCCAGGGTACTGTAGTATTGTGTTGAATTGATCGTGCTCCCAGAGGACAGGAAATCATTCGTTGTTCCGATCCAGATATCTTATTTTATTTTTATATTTTATAACCATTGTTGGACAGCCGACCCAATTTCGGGTTTACGACTACTAATGTTCAACTCCGTAGCCTTGTAATTCTGAACCAACCCAGAAGACAAGGGAACTCCTGAATCAGTACCCTCAGAGATATGATTTGTTATGGGAACATGGAGGACTCTGTGACTCGACAGATTTAACGTGCATCAGTCACCGTTTACTACACGGGGAGTCTTCAACCGTCAGGGATCGAACCCACGACCTTTTGGACATGGGCCCAGTGACCTATCAACCAGGCTATCCCGGCCACGATCTTGATATCTGTATAGAACAACTTTACTACGATCAGTTTCCTCTCCCGCAAACAGCTTTCATTGTCGAATGCCGTATGTAATGCACATCTTTACCGCCCTTTTTTATCCCTGTTTAGAGGCACTACTATGGCTGCAGTCATTTTGACGCATTTACATGTGTCCACTTTTCATTCAGGCAGGCCTTATATTTCAATTAAATTGATTTATCTGGTTTCTTTGCTAATGTGTAATATGTTGGATATTTCAAGAGGCGTATTACTTAAATTATATTAAAATATTCTATTTCACTATTTCTAAATTCACTATTTCTATTATTTTATTTCTAAATTATATTGAAATATTATATGACGCACGTATATTCTATTTCCTGCAAACTTAATTGATAAAAAAATATATCAATGAAGAAATTAATGTGATGTTATGTATTTCAATTAAAAACCATAATTCACCCCATTAATTAAATTTTTGTAATTAATTTTTTTTATATTAATGCATATTTCATGATAGTTCTATATAGTGTATAAAATAAGTTATATTGCAATAAACCACACACGCATATTTTATTTCCAACTAATTTAATAGTAAAAAATTAAAATTTCTCAGTGACAAAGTGTTTTTTATTTCGAGATATATTCAATACGTTATGTTTTGATTGCTTGCGTAACAACAATGACAAGTATCTCTAATACATTATGTAATGATGACAGGGAAGGGAGGATCTTGAAGATAAAAAGAATGTTCTACATATTCTAAGATGTGCGATTGCACTCCAGCGCACCACCATTAATATCCAAGGTTTTTTTATCTCTTAGCGCCTCTCCAAATCTTCGTCGTAATAAGATTTCGGATGGTTCTTGAACATTTTAGAATAAACAACATTTCTCATTATTCTTTCCTGTAAAGAAACAACACACGCACATCATGTATTGAAATAGAAATGATGATAAACAAAATAAAAATTTTACATTCAATTTCCGCATTGTATCTTGTATTTTGCTATGTGTGATGTAAAATATATTACGCTGTTGCATACATAAATACAATGGTTGAGAAAACTTTTTTAACTGCACCAATGATTGGATTCAAACCATTAAAAAAAATAGTGCATTTAACATTTTTTTTCAGATTTAGGAAATAATTCCATTTTAATAATATTCTTTGAAATATTAAAATAAGCATACAGTATTTTCTGTAATTATCACCTTCAATATATATTTTTAAATCATTTCCCAATTCTAACAAAAAATTAATTTTAAGGCTAAAAAAAAAAAATTAAAACTGTCGAAATCTTACGAATTACTGAGAAAAAAGGGTTTAAAGATATCAAGACCTGTTTGTTTGTTTTTGAAATCCAAGTGGAGTTGGAAAAAAAAATATTAGGGAATTCTTCAAGTTTCATCAAGTGATTGAATTAGCTTTAATCTTATTCTTCACTCTCTCTACACTAGTGATTCGACAGATATCGTTAACATATTTTTCTTTCTCTTCCTCTAATTAATTTGTAGCTCTACTGATATGAATATTTCTTCAACATAATTTTTAAAAAAAATTTTAAAAATTTAGTTTAAACAGTTAAAACGGAATTTCCTGAGATGCACCAAAACAAATTATGACCTAAAGATCAGGAGTGTAAATTCAACCATCGGATATAAATCCTAACGTCTTGTAGCCGACGAACTTAAATAATCATTAAAACAATTCGAACTTAATAAATCATTAAATAAAGTAAACTTCATTTATAACATCAGGGTTCCGCGGAGAGAAGGACGATTATTTAAGGTTCCATAGCCAAAAAAAATTGGGAATCGCTGTATCTTACTAGTCGAGGGAAAAAATAAATGAACAAATTCATTCGAAAATATTTAACTGATACTGTTTAATTTCGCAATTCATATTAAAATAATATTTGAGAAACGTAAATTTATTTACAAGCAGTAGAAGAGGACGAAAATGAAACATAAAATAAAAAAATTGATTTCTTGAAAACAAAATTTTACAATTTGAGATTTAAAGCAAGTTACACATAATGCTTACTTAAAAAAACGCGTATTTAGGAAAACTATGTAGCTTTTAACGAAAATAAATTTGGGTTATTATTTATTCTTCATATTTTTCTTTCTTAGAATGCTGATCGAACGTTTTTAATATTTTTTCTTCTAAGACCACAGAATGTTTAGTGCATTGATTTTAAATACTTAAAAATTTGCTATTTTGAAAGCATGTGTACTAAAATGCTTTTCGATTTTATAAGAACGGATATTTCTAAGGATTAATATTATTTTTGGCTAAAAGCAATATAGATTTTTAGTTATAATGCAAACAAATATTGCCTTTTAGCTGCTGTTTGAGCTATTCTGATCTTAGTCGTAAAGGTTTAAACAAAATTTCCATTTGTTCTGTAATCCTTTTTAAGATTCCTGCATTTTAGCAACCTTTTTTCCATTTTTTTTTTATAAATAAAACGAAAAATTTCTTAGCACAATAGAATCGCGTCAAACGCCTACGTATCTTTTTTTCTGGAAACGTGAAAATATTGAAAAATAATACCATATGGCATTGAAAATGCGTATTCAGGCTATTTATATTTTACTAAAACTTGTGAAAAATATCTAAGTGCTTAAAATGGTTTAAAAGAAACTAATGCTATGAGTGAAAATGGAATTAAGTCTTAAAGGCAGCTCAAGAAATTTCCAATTTAAGATGAAAATTAAAAAATAAGTTGATCAACGATAGGAGTTTGAAAGCATCTACATTTTAAGAACTAAGATCTGTAATTCTTGTGTTTTAAGAGCAGTTTTAAGCTGCATAACACATAGAAGCTTTTTTAATTATTACTTTTTTCAGTTTTAATTTTTTATTTCGTTAGTAAAGTAGTCGATCATGTTTTATCCACCTGTCTGATATGGCCATTTGTTTATTTCAAGCCATTTAATCAAAGTTCTGACAAGGGGTTATTAAATGATATATTTTGCCTGTTTTATGTTTTACGGTGGATCTTTACTTAATTGTGTCTGTTTTATGCAAGTATTTCAAGAGTTTTTATCTTAAAAATCCTGGTACCATCTCGCTTTTTTTTCTTCTTTTTTTGCATATTTGCAGCTTTAGAAGACGGAAAAAAATATTTTGGTAAGACTACCGAACTGTATGATAATGACATTTTTGTTTCTAAAAAAAAACCAAAACTCTGATTAATAAACCAAAATTATAATTATATAGTATTGAAACCATTCATTTTGTACTTTTTTCATTCATATGATAATGTCTTACCGGAAATTCCGATTTTTAAAACTTAAGTTCTTATTACGACACATTTAGTATAAAATACAATACTGAAAAGTAAATTTAGCCCAATAGATGATATTTATGACATGTTTAAGTATCATGATATAATTACCAAATTTTACCACATTTACGAAATTTTATTATAAAGCTAGTTTTTATTTTTTATTTTACCAAAATCATTATTAAAGCATTTCGATAAAAATTATCGCTCTTTTTGCTGTTCTCATAGAGCAAGAAACACAGTATATTTTATCATATTCTGGTACTTTGGTCATACTTTCTTTTTCGATCTTCAACAATTTCATAGTAAAGGAAAATTTTCTATTTAAAAAGAACTTTTGATTTTAAAACTTTGAATAAAATATAGAGAAACGTTGCATTTTTAATATTATTCAGAGCTTTATTTACTCAAAAATTGTTAATTAATGGAAAACTAGAAACATCGTTATTTTGTTAAAATACAAAATAACTTCTCTGCAATCAATAAAAGCTTATCTTCCTTAAAAATGTATATTTATCAATTATTTGATTTAAACTGTAAAAAAAAAATGTTTTCTTTTCTTTTTTTAATTTCTCTCCTTTTTTTAATTTCTTTTCTTTTCATTCTTTTTGTCCTCTTTTTTCTTCTTTCTTACTTTTTTTGTCAAAACTTACATTTTTCTATAACCAAGGAGAAATGTTCAAAAATATTTTCACATTTTATTTCCTAGTCTCAAACTATGTTCCTGAATTAAATTCAACTTGATTGGCTCCAGGTACATTTTCTGACGTTCGAATTTTCGAAACCAAAATTTTGATTTTTGACATCTTAAATTTTGGAAAACATAAATTTTACTTCAGCAAGTTCGCTAACCATGCATTTAATTTAAAATTTAAAACTGATTTTGTTTTTAAGTTTTTTTCAAGTCGCATAATTTTTTTCTTATCAAACTTTAATAGATGGTGATCGAAACTCAGAAAAGTTATCCCCGCATATCCGTTTAAGAATGAAATAATTTCGTTTTTAAGCTTGCTGTTTCAAACTGCACTATTTTTAAAATTTTATTTTCGTCTAAATTATATTTTAAAACATCTAAACTAAGTTGCTTGGTAGCGTTTTAACCTTAAACTGACATCTCCTAAAAGAGAGAAGGCCTTCGCACTGATTCATTTAGTAGTCCGACGTAACGAATATAAACTGCGCAGAGGCGGAAAAATTGAAAATATGTAACAACATTTGGGCCTCTGAACTGAACAGTGAGGGGAAAACACGAAAGATGTATTTCATTTTATAATCGTCATTAAACTGCCAACCTAATTTTGAGTTTACGACTATCAGTGTTCAACTCCGTAGTTTGTAATTTTCAACCCAATCCAGAAAACAAGGCAATTCCTGGATCAAGTATAGGCGGAAATTTTTATTCTCGGAGGACTTTTTGATTGAACCAACCCGAGTTTGGGTTACACGGAGAGGAAAACAACGAAAATCTCCCATGGTTTGTCACTACGTTCGGATTACTAAAGGTTTAGATTTTCCGATTCTGTTAACTCGTACGGATGCCTTCTCTCTTCTTGGAGGTGTTGCTTAAGAGAACGCCATGACATGGTAGAAAGTTTTTGTCACAAATTCTCTTTAAATTCTTTAACTAATTTAAAATTTAAAGTATAGAAAGAGTGAGCTCAACCAAATCTAGAGTAAATTATGAAGATTCCAATACTGTAAAGAAATTTTCAAAACTTACAGATGAAAATTAATTATGCGAAGATAACTTAGGATTACGCAAACTTCGAAGTTCTCTTCCAATAATTTGTTTGCTTTTTGGCATTTTGATTTTTTTTTACAGTTAATGAAATTCCATGGCCTTACTCTAGGTATGTTTGAACTCGCTTTTTCCTTCCTTTGAAATTTAAATTAGTAATGGAGTTGAAAGAGAATTGAATCTCCTGTGGCTTGAAGGAAACTTTGAAAGACGAAAATTATCTTCAGTGGCATAACATCCTCGGCTACAATGGATTCTTAATAAGTTTTTTTTCTTTTTTAAATAATGTTACATTGCTGTGATTTGTAAGGATTGTTTATACTTAGAGAGAGAACATAAAAAAAATACTTTGATACATAATTCATGCTATAACATGACAAATTTTAATTTTTTCAAAAAAAAAAAATTAGCGATTTATTTTGAAGTTTAAATAATCTCCTTGCGTTAAATTTTTCCCTAAATTTAAAGATTATTTGGTAATTTCAACTCTATTTACATTTATCTTCAAATTATAGAGAAAAAAAATTGCACATTTTTCAACTAATTTCCATACAGAGTAGAAAAAGCAAGCTTCGGAAGAAAAACAGAACATGAAAATCGTCCCTCTATCTTTTGTACTAAACTTTTTGGAACATTAAAATGACTATAAAATATTCTGTGGCAACTTATTTTGAAATTTCTTCTCTGCAAGTTGTTCTTATTAATCTAGAGAATGTGTCAAAAAAAGTTTCATGGAATAGTCATCAAAATTACAGCGCATGGGAACTATTTCAATTTCCAGTTCAAAGCAAAATTTTTGTTTTGAGGATCACTACACAAAACACTAACAACAATAAGTTTTATAATAAAAAAACAAAATAACACTAATATTGTTAAATGGTTTACATATTCTTATGATTTTAGTAATTAACATGCTTTTTTATATCATTTAATTAACATAAAATGGTCAAAATTAGAAAATCGATTATTCGCGAGATTTTCACGATTTTGGGAGTCTATTGTAGCCTAGCCTTAAACCAGGTTAAACAATGTGTCTATTGCCCGCTGTTGAGCTGCTTACATGTCAAAGAAAACTTATAATTTCATATTTCAACCTCAGAAAAATTTTATGGTTTTGGTTAAAGCAGTTGATGAGTTTGCTTCTGTATTATTTTGAAAAGGTACCATTTTTATTATACTGAATAAGATATAAATCCGTACTTTTGTTCAAAAAACACAGAGATGTCAAAAACCGAATAACTAATTTACAGCTAAATAATTGAGACTCGAATGTAAATATTATTGGTTTTTATTAATTTAATAATCAGTTCTACCATTTTAAAAATATTCAATGATATTAAAAATGCAAATCACTGAATCAAATTCAACGGAATTATGTTTCAAAATAAATTCAATTGCGCGTAAACCCAGCATCTTTGTAATTCTAATTGTATAAAGAAATAAATTACTCGCGAAGAAATACAATAAAGCGGAGAAAAAAATCATTTCTACTCAGAAGAAAGATTTTTTTTCTCACAAAAAAAAAAAAACGCTTTTCAGGTAGAAAATCTTTAACATTCCACAGTTCTTCACAAAACAATTCAAAATCTAGAATTCAAATACCTAGTTATTGATCGAAATACTAGTTTTCTTCGCGCTACCATTTTTATTTCTGTAATTGGATTAAAGGTTTGATTTTTGAAAAATTGTATGTCTGGTTAATTTCTTGGAAAGCAAGATAACAATGGCTTCACGAGTTTGAATGTTAAATGAAATAAATTATTTTTTCTGAAAATAATAATAATAATAATAAATGCTGATTCAATTCAAAAAGAAAAATCTAATCACGTAGCATGTTGAAAAAATATCTAAAATCAAGAAATATATTTTTTCTAGAAATTTAAACAACATTTGAAAAAGGAAAGATATCGGTATAAAAAACTATTTCTGTGTATTATTTTCAATGATTAATTGCTTGTATAATGATTGATTGCTCCATTTATTTAAATTTTTGCGTTAGGTCATTATTTTGCATTCCCCATAAAATATTGAGAAAAAATAAATTATAAAAGTAGTTAAAATAAGCTATTCAAAGTAAACTAGTAAACTATATGTTTCATTTTTATATGGTCTACTAAGAATGGATTAATGAGGCAGTTTTTTATCATCATGAGATATGAAAAGGAAATTTTTTCAAAAACTATTTTAAGAAAATTTGTACTTTTCTGAAAACCTAAGCCACATGAAGTTTATCATATTGAAAACCATTCGTGTAAAATTTTTTCTCAACGATAATTTACATTAAAAGCGAAAACCAAA
Organism: Parasteatoda tepidariorum; assembly: GCF_043381705.1. Classification (NCBI taxonomy): domain Eukaryota; kingdom Metazoa; phylum Arthropoda; class Arachnida; order Araneae; family Theridiidae; genus Parasteatoda; species Parasteatoda tepidariorum. The sequence goes on along the minus strand of NC_092206.1, from coordinate 66,019,185 downwards.
TCACATAAAAATGAAAAAATAAATTCTGAAAACTTAAGTAAGGTCAAAAAATGAAGGATATCAATGCTGAAAACTGTTCGCCAACTTCGAAAGAATGTATGGTCAAAACTACGAGATTAAGAGAAATTTTACTGTTGTTTTGGCTTGATGGGGACACCAAAAAACTCGATAATTTTTACCGAAGCGCTTTGGTAATGATTTTTATAAAATTAACAAGAAATATGATTTTAGTATATGTGATAAATTTTGTAATTTTATCACGATACTTTAGAACACTGCATAAAACTATTTATTCGGTTAAGTTTACTTTACAGTTTTGTATATTTTACTAAATGTGTTACAAGAAGAGAACTGTATTATTAAAGAGAAATGTGTTGTAATATAACCTAGAAAGTCAGAATTTCCAGTAAACCGTTACCATTAAGAACGGAAAAATGAACAAATGAATGGTTTTAACGCCGTATAATTTGATTTTATTAACCTAAATTATGATTCTTTTTACCAAAACTCACCTTACTTATTTTACACGATAAGGATTAAAATGCTAATTAACGGCGAACAACGATGTTTATAAACAAATAACTATTTACTTAACAATTAACACATGCATTTATTATCATAAACAGATGTTAGCAAACCCAAGTTTTTTTAAACAAGCATATTAAGTGTCTTTATAGTATTATAAACGTATGCATATTATTGCATTAATATCGCCTATTACTACGCTTAGAAAAACCATGACCGAAACAAAAATTTGTCAAATAAAGTGAAAGTTTTAAGGATTTTTATTATTTAAACAATAATAATAATAGAATACTTAAAATTTGCAAGGTCAATCAGATAAATATGTAAATCATTTAATTAATTAATTTTTAATAAATTCTTTATAATTTATTAAATATTAAAATTTAATTAATTTCAAATGAATGAAATTTAGTGTCTTACCATAATGTCACTGTCAATGTCATTTTTCCAGTTAAAATTTTCTGTGCTGTCATCCGGACTATAAAGCTTATCTGCTTCATCAAAGTATCTAAATTAAGAAAAAAATACTTGAATAATTTTAATTCATATACCTGGGGAAAATATATTAAGTGATAGACTAAAATATTACTGATTTTATTTAATTAATTGATTAGAAAATAAATAACTTGTATGCAAATCCCTAACTTTGTAATAAAAAAATTATTTCGTTTAAATTTACGTTTAATACATAATTTTTCTCACACTTCAATCAAACAATTTATATTTAAAGAACTTATTTTAATCTCATTAATATATTTTAGAGGAAAAAGTAAAATTTTTAAGAAGCCAATACCATCTCAAATCTATATAAAATGTTTAGAGCTAAACAAAAGTTGATTTAAGCAGTATTAGCTTAAATATTTAAAACATTTTGTTTGCTTTGTTGTAAATTTTATATTTACTTTAATAGCTCACAGACTCTTCTCAAATACAAACTAAATATTTAAAAAAAAGAATAATAAGTATTTGAGCATTTTCCTCCTCATTTTAAAATTTACTGTCAGCCAGTAATTGAAATGGTATTTGCTCTAAACTTGAAATTCTATGAAGAAAACGATTCTTATGTTAGGTTGTTTCTGTATTAAGTTTTATAATTTTACATTAGTTTTTAAAGCATATAATTACAAAAATATACAAATGTTTTAGAAAAAAATTAAAACGTCACTCTTTGCCAATATAATGATAGTAATATTTTTTCCGAGGGCATGTAAAAAATCATTGTTCTTTATTTCTTAGCAAGATGTATGGTGAAGATTATTCTAAATGCATTTTTATATTAAATTCAAATTTACAAAATGATTTTGAAAATACCCTATTTACGGAATCGATTTGAAAAAAAATTTAAAGTTGAACACATTACAATTTTTTGAATTTTTAATAATAATAAGTAAAAAAGCACTTCCTCGAACTATAACTTATTTTATAGAAATAAATAGGAATCACTTTTATAAAAACAAAATTTTCTTTTAAAAAAAGGCATTTTTGGAATTATATTTTATTATACAGAAGTAAGTTAGAATCATGGATGAAAATGATTTCTTTTCTCACTTAAAAATATTAGAACAGTTTGAATTTTAATAAAATGAAACTGATCAAGAAATTTTCAGAAATATATTTGAAGGAAAAAAAATTATCATTCAGGTTAAAATTATTTAAAATATTCTTCTTATGAAATTTATTTAAATCTACATAAAATTATAATTTAGTGCTAGTTTTAAAAAGATTAAAAAATGAATTTTTACGAAATAATCCGCCTCCATGAAAATATTTGAAAATAATTAATAAGTATTATATTCACGAATGATTCATAACAATTTTTAGGGAAATCAATTAAAAACACAAAATACAAATTGATTGAAACTCACGGCGTCCTAGATGATCTCTTTGCACTGATACCCCTACATCTCGGATGAAATACCATTCGCCTAAAGGGAAATCAAAACATTAATAATGCATTAAATTACAAATGAATTTATACATCACGTCTAAAACCAATGAAAAGCAGCTATAATTTATTCATATGTAATTAAAGTTTAATATTTTATTCATTAATTAATCAAGTCCCACCGTCTTATTGTTCTAAATCTAAAAAGAAAAAATAATTTGTGGTATCCAACTATAACCTTGAGCTGAACCTAACTTAATCTAACCTAGTTTTGAAAAATAAATAGTTTTGCACAAAAAAAATCGAACTAAAATTTATATCTTGACAATACCAGCATTATTATATGCTAGTAACAATAAATTAAGTTGGAAACGAGTTATCTGAACAGAACTCAGTGGAAAATGTCTAATTAAATACCAAAGCACCTTAAATTATGCATTGCATACATATTTAAAAAATAATGATCTGTTTTATAAATCAAGTCGAATAAAACCTTGATAAAAAAACTAAAATAAATCAGTTAGCTATAAGTTTAATATTAATTTTACTGTGTATCTAAGTAATTCATTGAGTTAAATAAATTAAATATTCTACTATGCCATTTGATTTAACTGTATGAATTGTTGATGTAAGGAGGTTTAAGTATATAAATATTTTATATTATGTGAGGAAAAATATAAAATCATTAAAAATTTTGCTGATTTTTTAATATAAGTTTAAATATTTCTACATGATTATCTAACTTCGTTTGTAACTAAAAGATGAAATTCATAAAAACGATCAAAATATAGCAGCCTTAAAATGCATTTTCAAAAGCATCATACACTTTCGGGTAGGGCATTGTAACTTCTCAAATTTTACCGAATTCGCTTAAAACTAATTAGCTGAATATTAGTTACCGTTATTTATTTATAGATATTTCTAAAAAAAGTAATCAATTAATCAGTAATTAATCCAGCAACCACCCAATCTTACAAAAATATAAATATCATACACCGATACAATTAAAGCAATTCCAAATTTGTTTTGTTATTTGTTGGTCCTTTTGGTTACTTTACGCTATTAGTATAAGCAAAACACGACTATTCATCAAAATAACTATACACAGTTTATTTGGTATTAAAAATGATGCTGTTTTTAATTTTTATCTCAATAATCGTTGATTTTTCATTATTTTGGTCTATAGAAACACTTAACTATAGGTAAAAGTCTAGTTAATAATAACCTTGTAAAAACTATTTTGATAACGCCGCCTTCCTTTACAATTTACGTTGAATTTACTTAAGCTCATCTGACCTAATCGAAAATAACTGGCTTGTAAGGAACGGTCAATAAACTCTCAACGAAACTCTTTTTTTTTTTTTTTTTTAAATAGAGCTGTAAAATAGCACAGCATTAATGTAAACATTTATAATTAGAAAATGAGTATTATATGCAGATTAATTTGCAAGAACATGTAAGACAAATATAATCAGAGATACTAGTTTTCTAAACAGAACAATGCAAATTTTTGAAAGATTTTTTGAATCGGGGGCTAAAATTGCCTCTTGCAACTGTTGTCAGAATTTCGGGATCCTGATACACTTACGCAGACTCTTTTTTTTAATATTTTTATTGACTTTGATTAATTGAATGATAAAAATTGTAACATACAATAATAATTAATGTCACTCATCAACGATATTTTGAAAAAGCTTAAAAATAAACATCAGTAAAATAAATTTATTGCAGAATTAATTACATGGAGTATTTTTTTATCTTAAAACTAGTTTAACGTTAACTCACATAGATTAAATATATTTCGTAACAATACTTTTAAAAGTAAAATAAATAATGAGTTCTCGTTATATAACTGATTTTGAAAAGTTTGCATTGAAACTGATAAATTGATACATTTTTTAAATTCGTCCGAACTTTGTTAAATATATTTCAGCACACAGTTGAGCAATTAGATTTAATCAAATAACTTTGATTCCAATTAATTGCGAAACATTTGATATTTTGTAAAAATTTAGATAAATAATTTCGCTTAAAATATAAAAGAACAACAAATAATGTTATACCTGACTTCAAGTTTAAAAGGAGCTATATTTGTCTCAAACTTCGAAGAATTAATGATCATTTGTTGATTAAGAAATCTGTAATTATCGTTCGCAAAATTTGTATAGTTAAGAATTCAAAAATTCTCGGAAAAAGTTTTTAAAATTCAAATAATTTTTAAAATAAGCAGATGCATTAAAGAATAATCTTGTAGTTGCTTTGTAATATATTAATTACATATTTATTTAAAACAATTGTTAATGTATTAACAAACATTTTAATCGATGTTTCAAAGAGGGTTTGTTTTTTAACAAGACAGAGACTTAAGAATTAGAGGAATTGTATGAAATATTCTGTTTGTGTATTACATGTATTGTTAAATACATTTCAATTAGTTTATTTAAAAATGCTTTAACTGACTCTTTTACTATAATTTATTTAAGTAAGTACACTAAAATCTTTTCAAATAATTAGATAATTGAAAAAATAATTTTTTGAAAGATTACCGAAGAAATCCGTTGAAAAATTGTAAAAGCATATTCAGCACATTATATTAAAAATATACTTATTTTAAGACAGACTAAATATTATGTTGCAATATCTTGTTTGAAACAATTAAACTCTTGCCTTAAAGAATGTATCATGATCTGATCTAAAATATATCATGATTTAAGTTAAGTTATTGGGTTCTAGCAAAAATTGGAGCATCCATTAAACATTCTGAATTAAACAAAATAGCGAAGTGTGTTGGGAAAGTAATTTTTGTTTGAATAATTAAAATTGTGAGAATTAAGTTTCCATACAATATTTTTTAAAAATTAACAAAAGAAGAAACAATCCATGTCTAAACTTTAATTAATGTATATTAAATAATAAATTTAATTATATGTATAAGCTTTCAAGTAAGTAAAGCGAACCTTGTGTAATTAACTGACGCTCGTGCTTTCATAATAGCTGTTACGCTTTTTTAAATTTATAAATAATAGGATTATAAACAAGGTTCCTTGGATTATCTTTTAAAAAAGGAATATACTTTCGTTAGACTAAGCATTTTTTTAATCTATAAAAGAAAAAAAAAGAATTAATTTCCTTTAATTGAAACAAGAAAAGAGAAAGAAAAAATAAAATATTGAGATAGCTTTCATAAAATGTATTAAAAAGTAAGCCTTTTTTATTTTATTTTTCAAACACTTATATTTATTTTTAAAGCAAGTGAACCCACAAAGGGGTTTTTGCATTTATAATGAACCAGAAACATATCATCTAAATTTACATTAATGAAAATCGTTATTGTCAAATAAAGCTTATAAAAATGTTCACCTGTGGTTATCTTTTCAAGTATGATGTTCATTGTTTCTGCTGTAGTTTAGAGCTAATGAACATTGTTAAGTGTTGTGACAGGGATTTTTTAATCATTATGGAAAAACTCGGAGTTATTTTTATAACCTTCATACCAGAATATATTCAGTGTAACGTTTTCTATCAGAAATAAAATTCTTATTTTTGACGGTTTTGCAATTCTTTCATGTATTTTACTATTTTAAGCAATCATTTTGTGATAGATTCAAGTGATTTTGACGAAACCTGAACTCGCAAACATTGAACGAAACTGTACTAACTTGTTCTCAAAGTTTTCTGAGTCAAAGTTTTTTTATGTGACCATAAAAGTAGTTTGTACTGTTTGCATAGTTTGCACCGTATGACAGGATAATGCAGGGTAAGTGAGCTGGCTTCAATTTCAGCTCACTTACCCTGCATTATCCTGTCATACGGTGTCTCGATTCCGAGCTATGAGTGAGAACTTACTCTCATACATTTCTTTTACACTGTGCTGTATTTATTATTGAAATATGCAAATCGATTTGTTGCTTTAGACGAAAATCCCATCCTCAAACAACGGGAAAAAGTCATCGTCTTTGTTTGACGAAATGTTCACAAGGATCATTTCTCAGGAGACGGTTTCGTCAAAAACGAAGAAAATAACGTAAAGTTCAGGCATCCATTTTCTTATAGTGCTTTTAATATAAAAAAATTTAAATAACTTTTGTGAACTTAATAACATTAGCGCGTTGTCCCGAATTAAATAGAAGAAAATGCAATAAAAAATTATTCTAGAATATTTTGCATCATGTCAAATAAAGTTAATTTGAGTGGAAATAATCAGCAAAATAGTCAAAGAAAAATAAATTATAAAAATAATCTTTATTATTCAATAGATTTAATCCTATTCAGATGGCAAAATCTTTATTAATTTAATTAATTTTAAGTTATTGATAATTTCGTTAATTTTGAGAACTAAATTTGACTAAATTTGTGCTAAATTTGAGATATAAAGTATTTTACACGTTTTAAACAATTACTTATCAATTTTATCCAATCAAGAGACTTATAAAAATCCTTATCTTAAAAACAAATAATGATAATTTTGTTACGTAATAGGCATCATCGCGACGTCAAGAGCAAGTAAGAAATAAATACAAAAAATGTGGAATCGCGTATTCAGCAGTCAAATAATTTTTGAAAACTGAGTTACAATTGGCAACTGTAATAGTTTTCATTATTATAACTGATATTTAAAGGGAACTAATTATAATTACATATTTTCTTGACACAAAAAGGCTGAAGTTTATCCTGTATGTTTGCGCCAATGATTATTTTCCCAGGCAATTTATCGTATGCAGAAAAAAAAATAGACTGTAAAAAAAGTTCCTGCTCAAATTTAGGTAGAAAGTGCCCTACCGTAAAATCCATTTCTACTGTAACATGCGACAACAAAAAGTCTGATTTACAATAATTTTTACAGTAATAATTACCGTAAAATCACTGAATCACTTTATTTAAATGAATATTACTGTAAAAACTACGGCATACTATTTTATGGTAAAAATGGATTTTTCAGTTAACTGAATTTTACGGTTGATGCACCCAAAGTACTTTATACCACAAATTGATCCAGAATTTTTTACAGTATACATTAATAACGAAAAATCCCATTCTAAACAATTATCCATGCTAATATAAATTTCAAATACTTATGTTTTTTTCATGTGATTATACTCTGTTAGAAAGTTTAAAGCAATCTTGATTTGATCCTAAGTAGACAATATTTTTGTACTTGATTACCCGATACTATGATTCAATGGGAAAATTTAGTTCAGTTTTACACCTCACCAAGATTTCAACAAATTTGATCAACTTCATGTCACAAGGGGTACTGATATTAAGGTTGAAAGTCGAACAGACTATAAGTATCATTAATTCAGATTTGTAGTTTCTGTCTACAACATTCGAGAAATCTCTAAAATGCAATGTCTCGATTAAATTTAAATCACCATAGTTATACGTGTATTTTGAAAGTTACTGTTAATTTTTAAAGAAGTAATGAAAGATTTAAGGTAAGAATAGTACAAAGTACTGATATCACGATGGAAAAAAGAACTGATTTTAAGCATGATTTATTCTGATTTGTTGTTTCTGTGTACAATATTGGCAAAATTCCAATAAATATACAAATTTTGCAGATGAAATTTGAATCGTCAAAATTATGCGTGTATTTTAAAAGTTCTGTCAATTCTTAAAGCAGTAATAAAATATACAATGTAAGAATGGTACAAGTTACTGATATTACGATTGAAAAAATAACGGATTTTGAGCATAATTTATTCTAATTTGTTGTTTTTGGTCGCAACATTGGCGGCATCTTAACTAATATGCAAAAATTTTATCGATTAAATTTAAATCTTCAAAATTATACGTGTATTTTTAAAGTTACTGCTAATTTTTAAAGCAGCAATAAAAGAAATGCTTCCCCGATAGTAAACCTGGATTATTACAAAATAAAATTGAGTTAAAGTAAATGAGTACGGAATTCATCAAACTTTTTAAAAGCCTAGAACTCTAATGAATCTCAGTCGGTTTCAAAGTTGAACCGACTTTACGCATATTTAATTCAGATTTGTTGTTTTTGTCAGGAACGTTTGCAAAATCTCTACTAATATGCAAAACTTTTATCGATTAAATTTCAATCTCTGAAATTATATGAGTATTTTTAAAGTTACTGTTAATTTTTAAGGCAGCAATAAAAGAAATGCTTCCAAGAAAGTAAACCTGGATTATAACCAATTGAAATGGAGTTAAAGTAAATGCATACGGAATTCATTAAACTTTCTAAAAGCTTAGAACTCTAATGAATCGTAGTTTAATCGATTGGCACTTGGATTTCGATTACGCGAGAGAAAAAATTTTGCCTCAAAACATTATGCGACTTCATTACAATATTTTGAACATTCAGAAAGAGAAAAGGCAACTAAATTGCTAACAAATGTTGCTTTTTTTTCTAGTTAGATAAAAAAGTTTTCAGAGGATGCGAAGACTTTTTAGTAAAAAGGGCCCAAAAAAGGAAATGAAATTAGTCATTAAAGACTTCTTTTATTCTTCCCAGATTGACAACTCTAGAACTTTTTTAAGGAACTCTACTCCCCGTACAACAACTTTTGCATTCATGACTTCTAAGAAAGGGAAAATCAATTCTTTGAATTATCTTTTTTTTCCCTTTGCCTTTTTTTTCTAAAAGAAATCTTATAACGAATAAATAAATTTCTTTTACCATAATCATAACATTTTTTTATACGTTTCTTTTTTAAAACAATTTTTGTATTCTTAAAGACTAAAACAGGAGCAGAACTTTTTTATGTATTAAAAAGTTAAAGATAGATTAATATTATATTTTTTAACACTATCTAAAATACATTGTTTGAAATTTAAAAACGAGTTAAAGTACAGCATCTAGCAAGTTGACAGAAATTTTAGCAATCTTCGAAGTAAAACCACATTATCATAAAAATTAAACCATTTTAAGAATGCATTTTTAATGGTTTATTTTACGACAAGGAGAAACAAACGTTCTTTTTGAAAATTTGACGCATGTTAACAGATAAAATAAAAAAATAAGGTTATATTCTGCTACTTATAAATGTCTTAGTAAAAAAACAAAGTATTGTTTTGTTAATTTATTTTGCCGCTTTTTATTAAATTAAATATTTTTTTAAAAAGAATTATTAAATAGAAAATAGGTTTAATTTTGTGCAGAGAAACTCGCAATCAATGTTTCTTTAATCATTTCCTATAATTGTAATCGATGTTAGTTTATACAGTGTTTTTTCTTGCTATTTCAGAACTTATATTTCTTTTGCACACCAAAGTTGTGTCAACTAAGTATTCCACTACAAAAAGAACCAATGACACTTCCTGGCATAGTGATAAAATGAACCTCAACACTAAAACACCTAAAATATTCTTTTACATTATTGGATATGCAAAGTTTTTTATTCAGTAACACTAAAATGTATAATTGCAGTAAGATACATATAATACACCTAAGAATCAATCAAGTTATTATTACTATACAATAAAAAGCAGGAAACATGAATTTAGGAGGCATATACGCAGTAAAAAAATTTGGAGTTAGTTGCCACTGTTTTTACTGTTGAGGTAGGTTAACTAACATTTTTTTACAGTACATGAGTCACAATTTTTAATTACTTTTTTAATGATATAGTATTATTTATTTATTTATTCATTTGTTTACTGACAGTACTTATTTTCATGAGCATTGAAAATAATATCTGGCTCCATTGTAAAAACTTTTTGCTTTAAAAAAAGCATATTTTTAGTAATATATTCTCTCTAATTCTATCAATCAATTGATATTTTTTAAATTTCTTATAGTTTTTTTCACAATAACTGCAGTTCTGCACTTATAAATGTGTTTAGTTTACCTTAATACTAAAAATGGTGGCAGCTATACACCAAAATATTTTGTATCTTATACAATATTTCTTGAAATTAAATTTGTTTGTTGATCAAACATACTCACAGCACAGACAGAATGTTAATCTGAATTCGAATTAGGCTTAGCAAAACTAAATTGGATAGAAATTAAATGTTTTAAAATTAATTAATGCTTTCACAGATATGTAAAAATTAAAATATATTTATTCTTTTCGCATTGATGTCCAATGCGCCAACGTTGGTGTTTTAGGAAGCAAGAGTAATTTAAATTATCTTATATTGGCTTAAACTTTTGCATTTAGTGGATTTTATATCCAATTACACCCTTTAAAAAGTGTATGAACGCTCGACTCGACATTAGTTTGAAATAATACACAATTTTTAACTTTTTTTAACACCAAATTCTGAAAGGTATTTTACTACTGTTTTTTCAGTAAACCGATTTAGTTTGCTGTATGTTTCAGTTTGCTGTATGTTGCGTTCGCCTTCCAATGAAGTATAAGCCGGGTTCGAATCCCGGCGATGACAATTACTGGAATTCATTTGAAATTGTATTAAATTGATAATGAATTAATTCTATGAATTGATCATGAAAAAAAGGATACTAATGCAATACTACTATTTTAAAGAGAAAAAAAATTTATATGATTTTACACGGAAATATTTAAAAATGAATTGAAAATAAGTATAACCTAAAAACTACCGTAACAAATATATTTAAACCATGAATATTTTTAAAAAGTTATTAATTTTTAATTCCAAATGAATGTTTTTCATAAGATAGACTTTTCGTTTTAAATTCAGTTTATAGATATTTTGAAATCCTCAATGCAATTTATCATTAATAAATAACATTCGCAAAAAATAATAACCATTTTTACATTATAAATTAGATCAAGACAATGACAACTCTAGAAAACTATCATTATTTCCATTCGAACCAAAGAAATGAAATAAATAACCCAGTGCAGCTTCTTCCTCCATAAATTATGCAATTGACAAAGAGCTTATCTGCCAGACATCTTCGCAAAATCCAACAAATATGAATAACATTGGTCTACAAATGTTTTGTCATTTTTCGACAAAACAAACCAGGAATGAATTGCTAGTTCTACTCTCTTAAAAGTTCTTTGTTGGTGTGACCAAGTCCAATTAGAGGTTTTGGGCATCGGTATATTCCTCACATAAATTTTCAGAGTGCCTTCATTGGATGAGGTAAGAAATTTCTTCTATCACCACCTGTTGGGAAGTATTTGTCCGATTGAGTTCCCTGATTTGTTGTAACATATTGAATTTAAGACCTAGTTCCACGGTTTTATTTCCTCTTATAAGCGACACTTTTTAACACCTCATGACATGTTTACAGAATTATTATATAGAAATTACTTATTTTTCGAATAATTCAGTTACATGATGGAATATTATCTTTATGAAACTTATTATCTTTACTATCTTTTACTTTATTTCTGAGACTTTCTGCAACTTTATTGTCTTTATGAGGGAGTTAGGATTGTTATAATTTAATTAATCATCTTATAAATAATTCGATTTCTATTTATATCGTTATGACATTTATTCAGAATTATCACAGTTAACAATTTAACATATAATTTAATTACTGATTAGATTATTGTCTGTATCAAACCCTTAAGCAAGTCAGAATTGTTATAATTTAATGAATCACTTTACAACTAATTAGATTTTTATTTATATCTTCATGACATTTGTTCAGAATTATCACAGTTAACCCTTTAACAAATAATTTAATTGCTGATTTGATTATTGTCTGCATGAAATCCTTACGCAAGTCAGGATTTCACATAATTTTATAATTTTTAATAATAATTATGATATGCTAAATTATAATTATTAATTTTACAATAGTTGGGCTTCTAGTGGATTACTATCTTAATAGCATTAATTCTGAATTATCATAATCTTACAAATAATTTAATTACTGAATGGAGTATTATCTTAAAAATTAAGTATTATAATGAATACAACGTGCATGAAATTATTAAACATCAGCATGAAATCAGCAAGGATCTGCATGAAACTAAAAAGAATATGCATGAAATTGGAAAGTATTTTTGCTCGAGATCAGCAATTAATCCAGCATCGTTATATACCAGTTATGAAATAATTTAGCTGCTGTAATCTTCATTAAATCTTTTTTGATTTTAGACGAAATGCTCTGTCCGGGAATAACATTCTCTTAAACACAATCATAGGCCTAAAGGAATTAAATTCGGAATTAATTAGCATTAATTCTGTATTGTCATAGTTAATCTTACAAATAATTTAATTACTGGATGGAGCATTATCTTTAAAAAAATTAAGTATTTTAATGAATTCAATGTACATGAACAGATTAAATATCAGCATAAAATCAGCAAAAACCTGCATGAGACAAAAAGAATCTGCATTAAATCGGAAAGTATTTTTACATGAAATCAGTATTTAATCCAGCATAGTTATATACGAGTTATCAAATAATTTAGATACTGTTATCTTCCTTAAATCTTTTTTGATTTTAGACAAAATGAGCTGACCAACAATAACATTCTCTTAAACACTATCATAGGCCAAAAGAAATTAAACCTATGAAAAAATTCGGAATAAACTTTAAAAGCAAAATTTCATTTTGATCAAATAGTTTTTTGGTAGCAAAAAAAAATACTATCTATTTTTTTTTTATAAAAAATACTAGTTCACATTATTTATGAAAGCTCTTTGAACTAAACTTTTTTATTTCATTCATGAAAAAGTGAATATCATATCAATTATAAAAATGTATTTTTAAATAATCGTGATAGATTGGTTACTATAATGTTCTTTTTTCAATTAAGAAAATTAATTTTCATTATCTATATAATTTTATTTTGAAAATATATATTCATGACCTATATAATTTCATTTCCAAAATATATTTCCATTATCTATCTAAATATATCGATCAGAAAATATATTTTAATTCTCAAATTTTCCATTTTCTAGATCAGTGCCTGAGTAGTGAATATAAAAATTCGCATTCAAAACGAAACAATATTTTTAAAATATTACGAGCACAATGCTCACATAATAAAACAAGTAATCCAACAATGCTTAAGTAATAAATTAAGCAACTCAGTGATGCTCAACCAGTAAAATAAGTACAAATAAAATTATAAAAATGGAATTCCATTTATTATCTTTTTCATCCAGAGTTGAGAGCTGAATATTTAAAATTAAATCAAATTATAACTTTTCACTATTTGCTTTTATTTTCAACTTTTAAAACTTCTAAATTATAAATAGGCTTTAGTTGTTTCATAACATAAAATTTTCAAACGCCACAGAATGGAGAATGTTTGAAAAGGACAAACGTTTACATTATTCAGCACTGTTGATCTTGAAGATTTAATCAGGGTTTTATAAATAATATATCTACTTTCATCTCGCTCTCTTTGTTTGTTTGATTCAATTTTTATCGTAGGCCAAGATTTGATTATTTGCATTCAAACTTTTCTCTGAATAATATTAATGCTTATAAACTCATACAAAATAAAAATAAAAATTTGTTCTACGAATTTCTCCGATAGTTTACGCAAAAAATGATCGTGAAAATGTGGTGGTATTCCTTTACTTAGTTAATTAAAAGATTCCATGGCGCAATGTATGAATTTTTTTATATTTATGTTACAGTATTAAGTATTTAACATAATGAATATTAAGTTCGAAAAGTAAATCGCATTGCAGGTAATAATTCACACCTATATCCGAAAACGCACTCGCTACCCAAGAAAGTAAAAAATATGGAAGTACGAATCCACCGTTACGATTGATTTAGAATGCCTGAGACAATTATATCTATATCTGTTTATAATTAGATTCTTTGCTTCAGACGAAAGAAAATTAGTTTGTTTTTTTATTTAAATTTTTTAATTTTAAACGCACTCGCTTCCCAACAAAGCAAAAAATCTATCAGTTTGAAACCGCCATTCTTTAATCATGGATTTGGAAAATTTCCTGAATACGCATGCAAATATAATTAATCAAAAATTAAAGAAATATTATATTTAAACGTCACAGATAATTTTCAACGTAAATACGCTTATTCTTATTCGTCCAAATAGATTCCATTTCAAGGCGGTTAAATTTATTGAACTCCAAATTTTTTTGTTTTTTAAATCTCAAAACATTTTTCTCACGTCTTTTTTAAAACACAAATTTTTAAATCCCTAACTGTTTAGTATCATTCCTTTATATGAAACTATCTCAATATTTATAAAAATAATGCAAAAGTTTAAAGACTTCCCCCTTTAACAATTTGGCCGCAGTTTGGACGCCAACAAGAGCTAGATGCACTAAACGTGCATAAATTTTACGTTTGTGCACTCACATTAGTTAAGACAGATTAGTTAAGTTTGAAATTCTGGGTCAAAATATCAGGAAAAAACTTTTAACTCTAAAAAATATTTCGTCTGTGCTTAAGCAAGTTAAATGAAACTAATTGGCAATCAAATGTCATTTTTAATTACCAGTTAAACGTGTCATGATTGTAAGGACAGGCTTTACATTTTGCAACATAAATACTCAATTACTTGGTCTGCCATCTTTTAGTTTTTAAACAGCTAACTAATCTCATTTTTTAAATTGATTTTTGCTTTAAAATGCATTATTTACTATTTCATACGTTTATATGTCTATATTTTTTTTAACTGAAAGAAATATTTATACAATTAAAGTTTATTTTCTTCATGTCGAAAAAAAATCCTTACAAAGAAAATTCATTGTCTCGAAATATAAAATTTTTTATTGCTAACGCAATGAAAATTTATTATAGCAATTAAGAGCATAGTTTAATTTTAACAAAGTTCATAATTTGTTTTATTATCCATCAAAAGCCCCATTTAGCCAATTATGAATTTTTTATGTTAAAATGTTACAATGTGTTATACTGAACATTTTAGTAACAAATTCATCAAGATACCTATTTTGGTCAAATCTGAAAAGTTCCCCCAAAATAACGCAATATCTTTTAAAAAAGATTGGCCAAATGTTAGCCCGAGTTGGATAGTTTTATAATATGATGTAAAATTTTATGCAATGTGTTATATAAAATTCAGACAGTCTACGATCATTCTTAAATTAAATACAAAAATAATAAATCATTATTAAAACTTAGCACACAGAATTTCTACAACTGGATTAAAAGCTACGCGTGGTAATTCATTTTTATTACTACACACAGAGTCGCATGCCAAATATTGTATGACGCTAAATTATCTGATTTCCCGAAAACTTGTTTTGAGAGTTTTCTCTATTCCAAATAGTTCATATCATGCGATTTCTATATTAAGTTAACACAATTTTAAACCTTTTTAGAGAAGATAAATATCTTCAATCCATCATTAAAAGCAGTAACCATTTTTTTCTTGATGTGAGCAGGTGATTAAAGTGTAATTCTAAGACGAATTACAGCTTTCTTTTTAGAGGAATTTCATTCATAGAGAATTATATAAACAAGATTTCCTTATTTATTAAATAAAGTTATATTTCAGGCATTTTTTTCTTTAATTTTATTCATTGAAATATATTTTTTTAACTATTTTAACAAATTTTAAGTTCTAAGATAATAAGTGTTTTAAAATCTTTTTCTAAATTACTCTAATTGATTTGGAAAAAAATAAAAACGATAAAATAAAAATAAAAAGAAAGTGTAATTCTAAGAGGAATTATACTTTCTTTTTAGAGAAATTTCATTCATAGAGAATTATATAAAGTAGATTTCCTTATTTATTAAATAAAGTTATATTTCAGCATTTCTTTATTTAATTTTATTCATTGAAATATTTTTTAAACTATTTTAACAAGTTTTACGCTTTAAGGTAATAAGTGTTTTAAAATCTGTTACTAAATTACTTTAATTGATTTGGAAAAAAATAAAAGCAATATAAGAAAAATAAAAAGAAAGTGTAATTCTAAGAAGAATTATACTTTCTTTTTAGAGAAATTTCATTCATAGAGAATTATATATAAACTAGATTTCCTTATTTATTAAATATATTTCAGGTATATTTTTGTTTAATTTTAGTCATTGAAATATATTTTTTTGACTATTATAACAAATTTTAAGTTTTAAGGTAATAAGTGTTTTAAAATCTTTTTCTAAATTACTTTAATTGATTTGAAAAGAAATAAAAACAATATGAGTTTTAATGAAATAAAAATTATAATGAAAAGGCTAATTTTTAGCTTATAATTTTTTTTACAAAATATTTAAGAAACCGATTTTGTTAAAAACATATCTATAGGGGTAAAATTGTTAAAAAATTTGGAAACTAAATTTGAACCATATTAACACTACGCTAAAGCTATGTATTCAAAATTTTTAATTTAATTCGTTCAGAATTTCCTTTATCGGTTAGAAAGAAATCGCTTACGTATTTAAGTTATCTATTTAATAGAGTTCTGTGCAATCATTTCTAAATGTGTGCCAATATTAGTTCAATTTATAACTCTTTTTTTTATTATTAACTTTGTAGAATCTTTAAAGTATTTCAAATTTATATTTTGAACTATATGTAATGTAGTTAGATCAAAATTCCAAATATCTATTTATTTCTTTACTTAGTTCCAAATTCGCGTTAAATTTATATATAATGACGGAAATTATTTCGATTTTAAGTATAACAGACAAATAAGTTAGCAAGTTTCATAAAACAGTTTTTTTATTTCGTTCGAAGTGTAATTTCCTTATCATCAGAATATCGGTAATAAAAAAAGGTGCATTTTACTTAAATTTTTAACTAAATAAAAAAATCTAGTTTAAAAAATTATTGGTAAGGTAGATATAATTTTCTTATTATATACTCTTGAGAAATTTTAAAAGGTATTGAAAGATAGTGTAGAATTAATTTGCTGAAAACTTAATATGAAACAATTAGCCATTTTATCGTACTTCTTAAGACTATTGACACGATATTACGGTTAATCTTATACGGAAACATGGCTCACCTTGATGCCTTTTTTAAATTTGTAACAAATTTTCACCGTATTATGGTTCAAAGTAATGAAATCAAGGTTTAACATCGAACAGTTATTTTTCAGAGTATAGTACGTTTAACTTGTTGCCATAATATCACTTAAATTTGCCGCAACATTAATATGGGGCTAGGTTAAACCATATTACTATAGTATTTCTTAAACCTGGTGTCACGATACTATTGTTAAATTGGAACGGAACGGTTCACCTTAATATCTTTTTAAATTTACCACAAATTCGCACCGTATTATGGTTCAAAATTTTACTATGGCTTTACGTTGAATTGATTTTATCGAGAGTAAAGTATTATTTAAACTTGCTGCTAAGTTGAACCCTATTATCGTTCTTCTTAAATTTGTTGGCTTGAGGCTGTGGTTAAACTTGAACGGAAACATGGTTCACCTTATAAATTTTTTAAATTTGTAACAAATTTTCACCGTATTATGGTTCAAAGTAGTGATATCATGGTTTAACATTGAATCGACTTTTTTGAGCGTATATTTTATCATATTGTACTCAATAATTCGATGCTCAGCACTTCTTTAAAATAATAGATTTATTTTTTGGCATGCGATACCTATTTGAAACTATTTTTTTTAACAAAGTCATATCAGAAAATAGCTTTGAAATGTAAATAATGAATGATTAAAATAAAAGTTGTTAAACTCAAATACTTACGAGCAATCTGGTTTATCCAATCCTTGAATACTTGAAATCCAGCTGACAAAGAGTAACAACAGAGTTCCAATGTGGAAAAAGCAAGACATAACTGTGCGTTAAAATTCTACGTTGGTTTAAGTCTCTTATCTGAAATTCAGGAAAAAAAATCTGGTGAATGAATCAATAATTTTAATACGAATTTATCAAATAAATAAAACTAATTTGAATAAGCAATTTTAAACTAGCTAAAGTTTATTATTAATTTATATCTTTGATTCCTTTTATTATGCTGTCATATCATTGCCTTGTGCAAGTGAGCATAATTCAAGAAACTACCATACGCTTATTTTTAGAATCAAGAAAATATTTATCCAATTTTGTCGATTTTAAATTTCGCCTAAATTACTTAATAGATTTTAAACAAACTTAGTTTCAACGTAAATTGATATAATACAAAACATTCACAGTTAAAACACACGCACATAATAAAACCCTTAAAAATAAAACTAGCATTTCCGATGATATAGAAATACCTGAGTTGTATTTCGTTATTTTCAACAATAATTTTTTTACGAAATCACGTCGCTTTTAGATAAAAGCTTGGTCTCAAATCCTTGACGAAATTGATTCATTATTTGTGAGTTTTTCAACATTTTTTTTTTCTGATTATAAAACCATCAGCCCTTTATCACGGAATGATACAACAATTTGTTCGCTCACTTGTCAAGCAAGTTTTTCAGGTCCGAATCCTGGTGTTGACTGAGAACCCATTTGCTAATAATCTTTTTTTTATTTTCGGTTATATTTCCAAATCAAGAGAGTTAATAAACATGCAGCATTAAGAAAAATACTTTTGGAAAATTCATATCCTCAAACGAGCTTCCCCTATGTGATGAATCCCTCACATCATTTCTCTGGAAACAAGTTCGTAAAAACTTCTCGAAATTTGAGTATCCATATTTTACAAATCATGCGCACCAATTTTCAATACAGCAATCTCTGACACGAGTTCCACTCAAATTTCTTATTTTGCCATTTACAATTACATTGTATAAAATTATGTAAAAAATTTATATCTTGCAATTCAAAATTGCTTTGACTATTACTAAATGAAATAATAAAAATGAATAAGTAATTATTATTTTTATAGGGAATCATCTTTACATAAACGAATTTCATAATTGCGTTTTTTTTTAATTCGTTTAAAAAGTTCTCGAGGTATCGCGAAATACGCAATTAATATTAAGAGGTTCAAATTTTAGAGCACTCTCCTGACCAAAATATTGGGACAATATTTCCCAGATTGCGGCTACCCCAAAAATCTGAATCTGTCAAAAAAAGGCATGTTTATTCAGAGAAAGTACGTTTTTGTATGTAAAATATCGTCTGCATTTATTAATTAGCATATTTGAGATCGTCCACTCAAATGATTAAGATTGAGTCCCAGAAAATGAAAATCCGATCATTCGATCAAAAGTTATTTTGGGTGGTTTCTTTTTTTTTCAATTTTGAGCACTATGCATGCAAAACAACTTCATTTTGTGAGAAACGGTGAGTATTTTTTTGTTTTCACACAACAACAAAAAAATTATTTCAAAATGTTTCATACAAAATAATTATACACTGCATTTAAAATAAAAGTACTCATTTTGCTTATTTATAGCTGTTACACTGTTAGAGCATTTTTAATCAATTCGGTAATTGGTGGAATGTTAAAATTATTTCTTATTAAGATTTTTATTTATAGTGCAGTGTATCTAACCAGTCTTGAATTTTTTAGCTTCATAATTCGGCTCTGAAGGGGTTAAGAAAACTGATCTTGATATAGTTTTCAAATTGCGCTTTTTAAAATATAGAGATCAACTAAATATGATTAAGCAATTTTAAGGGAAAAGGAAGATAGTAAGAAAGTTTGAAACTAAATTCATCCATAATCAAATTTCTAGTTTGTATTTATACAGGATACCGCAATGATAGCCCTCTAATCCATATTTTTTTGAATTCTTCTTAAAAAGAAAATTTAGAAAGAAAACTAGGGATCGTATGAAGTAGTAAATCGGTTTGTGAGCAAAAACGCCATCGAAAAGCAATCCCTGAATTGATACCATTTGAATAAGTTTGATCAAAATAATGGAAATCGAAACCATTTCTAATAATTGTATTTTAATTCTTTTATATTTTCTCCGGCAATGAAACAGGTTTTGATGGGTCCATAGTTTGACATTTTTAAAAAATACTTTAAGGCTATTAAATATTTTAGTAATGTATTGGCAAAAAGCGAAAAAAAAAATATAATGATATTAAAAGCATTTATAGTGATCAATTCTTACTGATTTTGTTTCCTTAAAGGTTTCAAATATTTTTCGATGTATCGATAGATATTCACAATTCTCAAAAGAGATTTTAGGAATGAAAGATCGAAGGCATTCCGGCATTTCTCAAAGCACCTCCGTATGTATTAAGCTAAAACATTTCTAAGGTGTTTCAAAGGAACGATGTTCAGATTTCTACATAACTATAATACAAAAATGATAAATAAGAGGCTTATAAATTTCAAATATTGTAATTCTTTTTATCGGAAAATTGCAATTCTCTATTACTAAATTCAAGTACTTCATCGATTTATGCACAGCCATTGAGATGCAAAACTATTTGCAAAGCTTTTAAAAAGATATTTTTCGTTGGAATTTTTGGAAGAAATGGCAAAGCAGGCTGTCATTCGAGTAGAACGTCAACATCAGTATTTGACTATCGGAATGATTTTGTCAGGCAGTAAATTTTTATTATACAAGGCAACATAAATATTTATGTCAAGTAAAAAAAAGTGAAATTTTAGTAAGATTTTAGGAATTTTCTGTTGTGCAATTCCATCATTTATGAACGTCATATTTGCAGATTTTAAATGCTTAAATCGTTGCTTTTAAAAAATTAAGTAAACTGTAAAATATACCAAACCAAGTTACGATAAAAAGTACCGACACTCAGGGTGGCTGTACTTTTTATCATATGATCTATTTTTATTACAACATGCTTTGGAATAAAAAATTAGGTATACCGTAATTTTTACAATGATAATTACAGATAAATCACTGAATCACTTTAATTAAATAACTTTAATTAAATATTACTGTAAAATTTGTGTCATAATATTTTATGGTAAAATGTATTTCATAGATATTGATGCACCCAAAGTACATCCGTGATGATATACAGTAGCGTGAGCCGAAATTTTTTACAGCTCAGTTTGAATAACTTTTGCTAAAACAGCACTTGCCATAAATAATTACTTGGTGTCTTTTCAACTTATTGTAAATTTTTATTAACTATTAAAAAAAAAATTTTTTTAAAAATATATAAATTGGCTGTGATGAACGTAACAAATTATGTTACGTCCGTGACATCACAACATAAGAAATTACATAATTTCATCTCCTTCAAATAAATAAATTGTACAGAAATAAGGATTTAGTAAACCTAAATTTATTAGCACACTTTGTTTAAATTACGTTTTAAGCAATTGATTAGAAACTTAATTTAAATTATATTTTAAATAATATTAATAATTTAAATAATTATTATATTTAAAATTATTTTCTTAAATAATGCTTTAATACTTAAGAAACCACTAAATTATTTTGATTAAATAAGTATTAATGTAAAAATTACGGTATAATATTTTGCGATAAAATAGATTTTACAGATATACTGTAATATAAAGTATGATGCTATACGGTAACTTGATCCGGAAATTTTTACAGAGCAGTTTGAAGAATTTTTGCTAAAACAGCACTTGCCATATAGTTACTTAGTCTCATTTCAACAATCGATTGGAAATTTAATTTAAATTGTATTTTAAATAAGTATAAATTACTTTTTAAGTAATTGTTTGATAATTAAGAAATGCATTACTAAATCCTTTGTGAAAATAATGATTTAGTAATGCATGAACTAATGAAACATTTTACAACTTCTGTTTTAAGCAACTAATTAGAATGCATTATTTAAGTTATCTTAAAATATAACTCAATGATTTAAGTTACATTAAAATACTACAATGATTTCGCAATAACCAATTTCAATAATTTAGTGATTCATGAATTGATTAGAAAACTTTATTTAACTTGTATTTAAACAATTCCTTTGAAAACTTTTTTATATCTAGTACACTTTAAATGATGAATTAGTGATTGTTTAGTAATTATTTTTAATTCATAATGATTAAATCTTCGTGATTAATCATCAGAATGATTAAATAACCACCATGACGATTATATGAAGGAGTATTTTAAATGAAGTCTTGGTAATAATTTAATAATTATTTTTAAATCGTCATTATGATTAAAAAATCTAGTCATGCCAAGCATTTTTCAATCATTCACGAAAACAATAATTTAGCAAAAACTTTTTATTTAACTGATATTTTTAAACTTGATTAGATTATTTAAGTTGTATTGAAAACAAAAAATTGAAGAAGAAATTTTATTAATCAAGATAATTTTCGTTTTAATTTTATGTTTTTTTCTGACTAATTATCTGCACATCCACAAATACATAGGAGAATTCTAATACATTTTCAAATGTTTAATTCATTTTTGAGATCCTCTTACTAAGGCTTATGTAATGTAATGAAACATTATTTCAATAACTAAAACACTTTTATTTTAAAATAGAATTCCATCGGTTATTAAAGAAATCCACATGAACATCACAGAAAACTTTTTTTAAGTAAACTACCTTTTTGGAATTGATGCTTGAGTTTTTATTTAAAAATGTTCGCATTTATAAAACAGACTACATAACGGCTGCTTCAAGAGATATTTTGCTTGTGATCTTAAAAATTAAAAACAAACGCAGATTAACATCTTTACTTTAATTTTTTTTTTTTTTAAATCAAGTATACATCATTTTATTTTTATAAATACCATTTTTATTTAACCGATTCTCTAAGCAATCGAAAAAATATTTCTACATCTACATCTGGTTTCTTAACTTTCAAGAATAAGGACTTGATCTATAAACGATGTCTACACTTGTAATCAAATAGTAAACTTCGAAAAAAAAGAAAAGACATTATTGTGATCAGAAAATAGAATTTGATCATTTTGAAAAAAGAAGAAAAGAAGTTCAAAATGTTACTACGCTCCTTCGTTTCGCTCCATTTAAGAAGTTAATTTCTCTTTGTACCACCATACTGTTTTTAGAAAGAAGTCGTTAACTTCAAGTGCTTCCAAATATAGAAAAGTAAAGAGTTAATTTAAGATGCCAGTGCTAATCGAACTCATGTGTAGTGATTGCAGGAAAGAGAAATAAAATACCCTGTCAATTTTTTAATAAAGATCTGCTAGACAACAAATTTGTTAAATGCTTCTTTGCTTGTGTATTTAAAGGGAATAGCAAGAAAAAAGTCCACAGAAGAAGATTTGTAATTCTTTTGTATGTGATTAATCTAACTTTAGAAATATACTTGCGGAAAAGCTCGTTAAGAAACGGATGAAAACGTTTAAAATTTTTAACTTTGATAATAATTTCTAATTACAGAGAAATTAGTTCAACCTATTGTACTGTAATTGAATAATTGTAATTTTTTGGAGAAGAAATTATGACTAAAATATTTGTTAGGACGGTTTTTTCTTTAATTTAGTTAATTATTACGAAAATTACACACGAAAAGATCATTTTTTATTATAGGGAAAAAGCCATTTTTAGCATAAATGTTTTGGAAAAGCCTGATATTTGAAATTTGACTTCTCAGAAACTATTCGACTGATTTCGCTCAAATTTTGTATTTTGCCGTTTAAAACTGATTTCTTCAAAATAATATAAACGATTGTATACCTAACGAATCGAAATTTTTTCGACTCTTAATAAATAAAACATTAAAAAATAATAAATATTAACTAAAAGTTATAATTTGAGTGGTTTATGTTATGAATATAATCATCGTTCGTGATATAATTGCACAAAAAAAAACATATGACAGTCTTACTAAATCTATAGCCTTAGAGCTACTGTATCAATTAGCCGTTTCTTTTAAGTGTTCCAGTTTTTAGTGTTCTGGATAGACGTAGGAACAAGTATTGCCAAAAATTTTTTTAGAAAAGCATCGTGATGAAATCACAATGGATCATCTTAAATTATTATCCTTCATGGTTCTAATTAAGAAATACCAATTTAAAATATAAACCTTCATTATTGAGTTAAAATTTTGATTACTAAGAATGATTACATTTGAAAAAAATATTCATATAACAATATATGCTATAAATAATAAAAACGTAATTAATATATCATTTCGAAGCGTTTGGAAACAATTTTAATTCAAACTTTTATAGTAAACGCATAGAATTTGCTTTAAGGATGAAACGCAATATTTCTGCAAAAGAAATTGAAAATTTAAGAGACTGTGAACAAAGTTTAACAGATTGTGATTCAAGTTTATTTCTTTACAAATGTTTGTGTGTGTGAACTTCTATTAAGTTAAAGAATGATTCTGCGTTCGACGTACACTTCAGAATGAATTACGAGTGAAGCAAAAACGATGTTGGCATTACGTTTTCGCTCAGACTTCTTATTAGAATGATCAGAAGTATTCTAAAACAATAGACGGTTTTTAAAAAAATGTAGATCCGCTGTTTTCGAAGATTGCTTTGGTGTCGTCTGCTTCGATTTTCAGTACAAAATAAATTTAAGAATAAGAAGAAAATGTTTGTTTGCGAAGGGAAACAAGATTAGCAATTCTAAAGGGATTGGGTTAAAGATCAACAAAAACATCTAGTAGTGATAGTGCTCCTAACAGACCAAAATTTCATGAAAAGAGCAAAAATATTTTTTTTTTCAAAACCAGTTGATAAGCTACTATAGAACTCAATTTTAAATTTAAATTCGATTATAGAAACTTTCAAAACTGGATGCAAAGCAGAATAGTCTAAATGAAACATTTTTTTCTCTCAGTATGAATTTTACGGATATTAAAGTTTTTGAAAAGTATATAAACATTAAAATTGTTGTTACTTACTGTGAAGATATTTAAGAAACTCTCCGTTTACATTTTCATAAAAAATAAAGTAAAATAAATTATTACAAATTATTTCTCTTCAACCATTTGTAACGCAAAAAAAAAATTTATGTATCATATTTTATCAAAAGGTTTCTTAAATAGGATTTAAAAAAATACTGTTTTAGCGATAAAAACTATTTTATATGAATAATGGGATTTTAAAATGTTTTTCAAACGTTCATTTTTTAACTAAAATAAAAAAGAACAAAGTTTATTGTGGACACATTTTTTTATGAATAGCGGTATTTAAAAATCGTTTTCAATTTTGAAGTTTTGTTTTGGAATAAATGATTCACATCACATCACTTTCGAGGTGTGATGAGTCTTGAAATTACATATTGGACTGTTTTCTAATGAAAAGAAAGAATGTTTGATATATATTAGCATCAAAAGTTATTATTCGATCAAATTCTATTACGAAAGACAGATACTATGACCAGCAAATTTACACGAACTAATAAAATGTGTGTTGAATTTATTTTAAAAAAATTAATTGATAAAACATTAATCGAATAGATAATTGATAGATAACGATAATTGATGATTAATGATAGATAATTGATAGATAAAAAATTTAATCTATCATTTGCCAATTCTTTTTTATTAAAATAAAAACCTAAATTCGAAGACTATTAAAATGATCCGTAAAACAGGGGTTAATGTTATTGTAATATTTTTAATACAAACTATATCTTAACAAATTTATTATTTTGAATGTTGGTCAACGTTTTTAAAGATTAGGAATAAAATAATAAAATGTATTTTTTACTGAATCATTTTTAGTGGATAACGTTCCGTTTTTAAATTCCTGTTTTAAAATGAATTATGTAACGAAATGCGACATGCAATTGCACGAAAACTGAATAAGTTGTGTTGTTCGTAAATATCACAACGCCGTTCGAAGTCATATTTATACGGGGTATTTTTATATTTTTTCGTCATTTATTTGATCGTTTTTCCTCAATTTTCGATTCTTGCTTTAATGTTTTCATGTGTTCCAGTTTTTGGTGCCTTAAAATAATGTGAGATTCTCTTTTATACATACAAGCAACATAGTTTTGCTACCTACCTATTTCAAAAGTTTAGTTTTGATATCTAATGCAGAATTATAAATTTCAAAATGCTGTGACTTTACGGGAAAAAAACAATATTGATGTTACAAATTACAATAAAATATTTTTGAAAAAAAATTCGCTTTAAATTACAGATTTTTTAATTGCAACCTTAAAAGCCATTTGTGAATTTGTTTCCAAGAATGATTACAAGCGTTTTTCAGCCCTGGCTTCATTAAAAGTTTAAATCAATTAACATCTTTTTACAACCTCTCAAGAATATTTAAATAGTCATTTTAATATACGCCTCATTGCAAAATTAGAAACAAAAACTTCTCAAAGTATAAGGAAGCAATAAATATATTGTTTACATACCATTAGCACACTCAACAAGTGATGCAATAATAAAGCAGTTGTAAATAAATTTATTTTTGACTCCAGTTTTAAAGCTTAAGTTGTCAAACAAAGATAAAAGAAACACTTTCAACGAGATCAAAATAGACAATTAAAATACCTTAGGAAGCTTTTTGTGTTTTTATTGTCTTTATGAGTTCGTAAAAATACAGTTTTTATTTTTATACTTTGTTTAATTAATGGATTTTTTTGATGAAACAGTTGTTCAAACATCATTAATTGAACTCCTCAGATGAAAGCTATGACAGGAATGCAAATATTGACTTTATAATGTTATTTTATGTAATCAGATGAAGAATGAGAGAACAAAAAAAAAAGACAAAAATGTTGGTGTGGCTTTTTAAACAAAAATTTCAACACATTTTTTTAAACAATGTTTTAAAAATTCAAATTTTATAAATTATACTTTTTTTAAAAAAAACGCCAAATTTGGATTGAAAATTTAAAAAGTAATCATCAAAATGCTTTGTAGTTTAACAAAGCAAATTCGATTTATGAATCTCTGAGTTGTCTATGAATAAGTCTAAAAGACCCTCCATCACACAATTTAGTGTCCGTGATTTTTTAATTACTTTATATTATATCAAGAACTCTTTAAATTATTAAATAATTTTACTCCGACAACTCTCCACTGTAAAACATTTTAGTGTACCTTAAAAACCAACAGTGATGGCAAATGCTTTATATCAAAAAAGCTGTAGTGAGAGACCACAGATAATTGGTTCGTGGTAGTGAAGCACCTTTCCCTAATTTTGGCATAAAGTAATTGGCCATATTTTTGGTGTTCAATAACACAAAAATTTACACAAAATAAAATGATATGATAGATAAAAGAATCGGTAAAGTTATTTTTACGAAATGATTTGAAATAAGAATACAAATTTAAATATATATTGGATACAAAAAGACAAAATTTGCGCGAATCTGTCGAATTCTTGAGAAATCAGATTTTAAAAACATGAGTTTTATAAAATGCGATTTCTCAGAAACTATTTTACTGATTTCGTGGAAGAATATTTTGCAGTGTAAAATTGCATTCATTAAAATGATGTAAAAATTTTACACCTCACAATTCAAAATGTTTAAGATTATTATTAAATAAAATAGCAGAAAATGATAAATATTCTTTAAACGGAATTATCTTAGAATAAACAAATTGCATAATTGCGTAGAAGGAATTTTATATTCGCTTAAAAAATTCTCGAGCTATGGCGAAATATGCAAAAAATAAAATTAGCTTTAAAGGGGTCTAAGATTTGGACAGCTGTCCTGACCAAGCAATTTCCCCATAATTCCCAGATAGCGGTTACCCCTTATATTCTGAGGCTCGAAAATCCGAATCCATCCAAAAAAAAAGGTATATTTACCTAGAGAAAGTACATTATTGTTTCCGAGTTTGTAACTTAAAAATCATCTGCACTAAATAAGTAACATATTTGAGGTCCCCCCTTAAATCATTGAGTCATAGAACGTGATAATCCTAACGTTAGATCTAAGATTACCCAAGGTTATCCCCTTTTTTTTAGCACTCTACATTATTTTTCAACGATCTATGTTCTATTCGATCTACCATCTATGCTTAAGAAATCTGAAAAAAGCGTGTTGATGATAATTGTAAAGAAATACTCATTTTTCAGTCAAGTTATTTACTTCGACGGTGCTTCAAAAATTGAATAACACTTCTAGGACATTCAGAAAAACTTTTAAGGCCACGAATGTTTCAAGGATATATTTCTTAAAAAATTAACTAAGATTTTTAGTTCCTTGCGAATACATAGTCTTGAAACAGAGCGGGAGCATGGAATTCAGGAGGAAGATCTGTTTCACCCATTTAACGTTTCAAATGATTATTTAGTAGCTTAAAATGTGTTAATATAAGCTGCTAAGCTATGGGATTTTTGGTTACCAGTGAATAAACTAAACGCATTGTTATGGATAGAGAAAATGGACCAACCTCGAGTGCAGTAAATACCATATATTTTGGTTTTATTAACCAGAATTATGTTTTTTACCAGAATTGTCATTCCCATATAGTACGATACTATTGCAGGAATTGTTTTCTCCTAGTACATATTGTGCACTTTGCTTTCGGAATAACATTTCAAAATAAACGATAACTGCCTAATATTAATTTCGAATAAAACAGTAGGTAGTGTAAACTAATCCTACTTCTCTTATTCTATAAAAGCATTCTTGCATTAGAAAACAATTAACAGTTGCATACTGAGTGAATGAATTCTATTTTTAACGCGAATACCACCTATAATAGATAATATTACGATGTTTTGTTGCTTGTTCACAAGAAACAAAACTTTATATTTTCTATATTAGCTAAAATTGTAAGTCAAACTTGGTAAGAAAGTTCTTATTCAGACTGTATAATATTAGCATCAACAAACAAAATGCTTTGTAACAAAAGCCAAATTCTTTTCTTCTGATTCTCGAACATAAAGCTTTAATTCTCAGCCACGCAAAAAAAGGATTAAGAGTGGAATTCCCATCGGTCAGATCAAATGTCCCAGCTCAACCAGCAGAAACTAAGCATCTGCTTACTTCCGGCGACATGAGAGTTTTATTTTATCTCTTTTCCCAAGAAATCAGAAAATACTTCATTCCACCTAATAAATTTTAAGACAAACTGTAGAACTTCATTCTCTTACTTAGAACTTTAGTTGAACTTACAATTTCTAGACTTAAAGAGAAGAAAAAACACGAGAAGAGTGAGCATTTAGTTCATATTTCCATAGTTCGTAGGTTTTAATAGATAGCAGGAAAGCCTGTAGCATAAAACTGACTAGGAAAAAAACTTCATGTTTTTTCCATGAAACTCTTTCTGAGCTTTCTTCTTTTTTGTCTAAAATTTTGCAAGTAAGAAATTAAAGAAATAAAAAGATAAAAAAAGCAATACTTTTTATTACTCTGTTTGCAAAAAGAAATATATTTATAAAATATATATTATCAAAATCTAGATCGTCTATCTTACTTTAAAACTCTGTTATTTTTTGTTTTAATTAAACACTTAAAATATATTTACACTTATCATAATTTTTCATTAATTTAATCAGAGCATGTACAAAGGGGTTAATCCTTTAGTGATTTATAATCTACAACATTACTGCTTTATAATCTACTACATCTGCATTGAATTAAAACTCATCCTCTGAATCAAAATTGTTACATTTTTTTGCCTCATACATATTTTATTAATAATTTATGCTTTCTACGACATAGCTTTTCCGAAATTGCTATTTTTGAATCAAATTAGTCATTAGGTACTGTATTTACGAAAGATTATTTGCCTCTTATGTAACACACACATTTTATAAATGATTGATGCTATTTACTACATAGCAGATTTTGAAATTGTCATCTTTGAATTAAATAATTTATTAGGCACTGTATTTATGAAAAATTATTTGCATCTTATGTTACACATATATTTGAGTACTAGTCTATGTTTTCTACAGCACTGCAGATTTCGAAAATGTCATCTTGAAATGAAATTATTTGGTAAGCACTATATTTATGGAAAATTATTTGCAACTTATGTTACACACATATTTGATTAGTAATCTATGCTTGCTACAACACTTCAGGTTTTGAAATTGTCATCTTTAATTCGAATTAGTTATTAGGCAATTTATTTATAAAAAATTTTTTGCGTCTTATGTAGCACACTTATTGGGTAACGATCTATGGTTTCTACAACATTGCAGATTTTGAAATTTCGATATTTGAATTAAATAATTTACTAGGCACTATATTTATGAAACATTATTTGCATCATATATATCCCACATATTTGAGTAATAGCCTATGCTTACGACAACATTGCAGATTTTGAGATTGTCATCTTTTAATTAAATTATTTAATAGGCTATGTATTTATGGAAAATTATTTGAAACTTATGTAACACACATATTTCAGTAATAATCTGTGCTTACTACAACATTTCAGATTTTGAAATTTTCGCATTTGAATTAAATAATTTACTAGGCACTGTATTTATGAAACATTATTTGCCCTTTTATGTATCGCACATATTTGAGTAACAGCCTATGCTTTCTACAACATTGCAGATTTTGAGATTGTCATCTATAAATCAAATAAATTGTTAGACTCGATACTTATAAAAATTATTTGCGTCTTATGTATTACACATATTTGATAAATAATCTATGCTTTCCCCATCATTACTGATTTTTAAATTGCTAGCTTTGAATCAAATTAACTAATTAGGCACTATACTTATGAAAAATTAGTTAAATCTTTTTTAAAACACATATTCGATTATTAATCCATGCACGCTACAGTAATTACATATTTTGAAAATCTCATCTCGTTTTCAAATTATTTTTTGGACGTTATATTTATGAGCATTTCTACGTAGTATAATTTACACATATTTTACTAATACTTTACGTTCAGCACTACAGATAATGAAACTGTTATCTTTCAATAAAATAATTTTGCGATGCGCTGGAAATTAGCTGCACATTTATAATCAACGTCTTCCAACTGTATTCATTTCAAGCAAGGTGAATACTAATTAATTGACCCAGACTTATTTCCAAAGGTCTGTTGAGCCATTAATTTCAATAAAAACGCTCCTACCTAAACCAACGTGGCAAATCCTTCCTTTCCGCAATAAAGTCAAAGTTCTGTAGAGCTTCGTCATCTCCTCCATGTGTCGTTCTCTTAATTACAAAGAAGAATTAGTTTTCCAAAACCACCTTTCCTTTTTTAGACACTACCCCGCAGGGATTGTCAATTAGTAAAGTTTTTTGGACGAAGAAGCCAAACTGTATCGAAAGCACTTTCGAAATAAAGAATTTAGTTGCAGTAAAATCATTCAAGGAAGGGCAATGGATGAATTCTATTAGTAGCATTTGATCTAACAGTTTTATATTCATAAAACCATATAAAATATTATATAAGTGTGAAGCATTTTCATTTGCCAATGCACAAATCATAGAAGTGAAGTTTTCTCCAAAATTTTAATTAATTAAACAATGCATTAAAATATAGACAAATTTTAAGAATAATGGCTATATATCTGTACAAATACATATTAAAAGTACGTGCATTTATACAATTTCCTAAATTGGACTAACGGTTTTCATAAACTTATAATGGAAAAATTATTAAAATTTTAAAAAAAAAACTTTTTTTGAAGAAAATTTATATGACGAGGCATATGTTTTTTTGACTAAATGAGTGGCAAAAAGAACTATAAGTTAGAAAGCCAATATTTCCGGAAAGCCGTTACCATATGAAGGGAAAAATCAATATAAATGTCTAGATTCAAACATCTGCCCTCTGCTCACATTCTAGACTCTAGAATATACTTTCTTTTATATTAATTCTACAAATAATTTGTGAGAAAATTTTCATTCACTTTTATATACACTGTAAAAAATTCCGGATCGAATTACGGTAAAAAAAATACCGGCTCTCAGAGTAAAGATAGATTTTACAGTAAAAGTCATTTTTACCGGAACATGTTACGGAACAAATATCTGATAGCCCGTAATTTTTACAGTTATAATTACCGTAAAATCACTGAATTACTCTAATTAAATAAATATTTCTGTAAAAATTACGGTATAATTTTTTACGGTAAAATGAATTTGCGGATCATGTATGCAAAGTGTCGGTTCTTTATACTGTTATTCAATCGGAATTTTTTACAGTGTACTACTAAGTTTATATATTAATTTTTACTTGGCAGACTAAAACAAATATGAGTGTTGAATACTTTTCTATCAAATTGTTCCTTTTTTTATAATGTTTACTCCCAGAACAGCATCAATAATTTTTCAGAAAAAAAAATCAAATATGTGAAGTCAGTTATGAAGAATTTTCATGTGTTCAAACTTGGTAAACTAAGATTTATTTTTAACTGTTAACTGGCGGACAGTAATACTAATTCGTTAAGCTACAAGGTATTTAAAAAATCAAAACGCACACAAAATAGCTTTATTTTAAATTATTTTTAGGCTTGATTTTCTTATAAACTTGAAAAAATCCACTGGCTCGATTAATCTTTATTATAAAAACTTAATTTCTGATTTTTCAAAGACATTTTTAAACCTTTCAATTAATATTATAATTAAATAAAAATCCTAGTGTTGAGTTCAATTGAAAATAAATTATTTGAACTTAATCAGTAATTCTTTATTGAAATAAGGAATAAAAATTAGAAGCAGAGACTAGAGAAAACAGAAAGCTCGTAACCTGCCATAATAACAGAAAAAAATTCTATAAATTGTACTCCAATTAAAGAACTTTCAAATTTGAAAAGAAGATGTTCTTTTCCCTACCAGCAGAATTACCACTTTTATCTTTCAAAATCGAAACATTAAAAGAGACAAGTTTAAATTCCATTTATTTTGATTTGATTCTAATTTAATTTAATCTTATCAAAGAATTCATGAATTAAATTTATTGAATGAATGTGCTATCAAATGCAACAACTGGAATTGATTGAAAATGTCTGTAAAAAAAGATTTTTAAATTATAATCTGAAAGCGCGAGAACAATTAATCATATAATTCCTAAAGAGAAGCATGACAATTAAAAGGCAAAAATTATGATTTATTTACTTCTGAAACAGTCGAAAATATGTAAAAGAACCTGAAATTACTAAAAATTAACTATAATTGTGACAATAGAAAAGAATGGTCTAAAAACTTGAATAAGGCTATGGCTCTGAAAGGGCTGTAGCACCAAAGTAATGAGGAGTTTTTTTTAAAGAAAAGTAAGTTAATATGCATTATAATAAATTTAAAAGAACTTTATTTTATTCCAAGTTTTGAAAAATAAAGGCAGTTTTTACATTCAAAAGACTTTTTTGAATTTCCATTTCTTATGAAGAAAAGTTTATTTGATCGATAAACTTACAAATCTTCATAACATTTTCTTAAAAGTATATTGTCAATTTAAATTAAGAACTTTTAATAGTGGATATTATTGATTAGGGTTTAAATGGCGACATAGTTTCTTAGAGCATAATTTTTTATGTGGGCAAAACATCACAGCTGCGTTTTAGAAAGTGTTCAGAAAAGTTATAAAATCCTATTCCGTTTTTTTCTTCGGTTTCATTATGGTTATTTTTCATTGGTCTAATCTCTTTAAATTTCTTCAATAAGTCCAACAAAGTAAGTTTATGTTAAAAAGCTTTGTTAAATTATATAATTTAATTCAATTATAATTTGACATCAAACTACCATGTTTCGATATAAAATTCTCCCTTTTTTTATGACCAGTCATAAAAATTCTCCCAAATTTATGCATAAGTTTTCAGATTTTGCATCTAGTCTACTTAACTATCGTACATCCATTCCTCGATTAATTATCAAATTTTTGCAAACGTGAAATTGATGCAAAAGGTTTATATTTCAAACAATACTAATACGTTTCGTATTACAATTTTTGTTATGAAAACTCTTACATTTTTAACGTTTTGACTAAAAATCAGATTACCGATTTTAATTTTTGACCACTCAATTTTAAACGTCAGTTTTAAAAAATATATAACAATTGCAAAAATAAAACTACGTCTCTAATAATTTCACATTTATCCGAAGTAATTCTAGAACTTTTTGCATAAAAAATCTCTCATTTTGAGAATTCATCTAAAGGTCAATTAATTTTCACTTTTGAACAAGTTAATTATATTACATCCATTTTTCCATTAATTTGTTTTTTAAAAATTATATAACTTTCGAAAACTCTGGACATTAGATCTATTCATTTTTGCAAGAATTTATATAAGGCAATAACTATAATTAACACTATAAAAGAAAACACATCTTAGCGCAATTTTCTTATGAATTATTATGAATTAAATTGATATTTTATCAATATTCGCAATTTATATCAGAAAACTCATCACATTTCAATATCCAACGAAAAATATTGGTGATTATTGAATTTTTGAAATAAATTATTCTTCATTCGTATTTTTTAATTTATAATCTTGATCAAGCAATATTTATAAACAACATCTAATATATTAGAGTTTCTTTTCATATTCATGGAGTTGTGTTATTAATACGTATAATTTTAAGCAGATTTTTGTTTATTATGGGTGTAAAACTGGTTAAAATAATTTTACAAAAAATACTTATAGTATCACTTGGCAATAAAGTTAAATTTTTGAAATATAATTAAATTGATTTTTTATTTGTAATGTGTTTATGTTTTAAAGGTGAGCGAAAAAAAGGAACTCCCTGAATAACTTTTGATCGGATGTGTAGATTTTCTTGTATTAGGACTCAATCTTAATGATCGGAATGCCGAACCTTGTGTCTGACTAAGTTACTTAATATATGTTCTCCACTAATCTATTGGAATATTTTTGGATAGGTCCTTGAACCATTACGATTGAGTGCTAGTATTTGAAAATCTGATCACACTGAGAAAAAAATATACTCAAAACTATCAAAATTTTGTAAAATTTTACGTGGTTCTGGTTTTATGGAAACATTAATAACTTGGTAACTTTTACTGAAGTGTTTAGGTAAAGATTAAAAATAAAATATTATCAAATTAAAAATAAAATATGATTTTATTATGCTTTATGATATGACTTATGATAAACTTAGGTGAATATTGTAAAATTTGGTCAATATTGATATCTTGAACCGCGATGGCTCAGGGGATAGAACATTCACCTTCCAATGAGTTCGGATCCCAGTCGATACGGATTCCCATCCGGCTTGCACTGATCACAGTGCTAACGTGAAATATCCTCAGTGGTAGACGGAGCATGGGTTAGAGTCCCCTTGCCGTCAGGCTATCCGTGGGAGGTTCACGTGATCTTCCTCTTCTTACAACGCAGATGCTGGTTAGCTCCATCAAA
The DNA here is from genome assembly GCF_043381705.1 of Parasteatoda tepidariorum. NCBI lineage: Eukaryota > Metazoa > Arthropoda > Arachnida > Araneae > Theridiidae > Parasteatoda > Parasteatoda tepidariorum. Next base: position 65,983,868 of record NC_092206.1, on the reverse strand, counting down.
AAGTCCTTTACGAAGGTATATTTCTCCCAACACTCGATCCGGGAGTTCGCTTGTCTTCTGGATTGGGTTCAAAATTACAAGGCTACAGAGTTGAACATTAGTAGTAGCAAAAAAATTTGTGTCGTCTGTTCAATGACGGTCATAAAAGAAAATTATTAAATACTGATATCTTAGGGCCGGAATAGCCTGGTTGGTAGTGCACTGGCCCCATACACAAGAGGGCGTGTGTTCGATCCCCGACAGCCGAAGACTCCCAGTGTAGTAAAATGGTGACTGATGCACGTTAAATCTGTCTAGCCACAGAGTCCTCGATGTTCCCATAAAAAATCATACCTCTGGGGGGTACTGATCCAGGAGTTTCCTTGTCTTCGGGATTGACTCAAAATTGCAAGGCTATGGAGTTGAACATCAGTTGTCGTTAACCCAAAATTGGGTCGACTGTTCAACGACGGTTATTAAGTAAGAATAAAAAATACTGATATCTTGAGCCGCGATGGCTGAGGGGATAAAGCGTTCGCCTTCCAATCATGTGAACTGGGTTCAAATCCAAGCGTTGGCTGATAGATACGAATCCACATCTGGCTTGCACCGACCACAGTGCTGACATGAAACATCCTCAGTGGTAGACGGATCATGGGTTAGAGACCCTTTGCTTTCAGGCTAAAGATTCTCGTGGTCTTCCTCTTAATGTAACGCAAATGCGGGTTAGTTCCATCCAAAAGTCCTCCACGAAGGCAAATTTCTCCCAATACTTGATCCAGGAGCTCCCTTTTCTTCTGGATCGGGTTGAAAATTACAAGGCTACAGAGTTGAACATTAGTTGTCGTAAACCCGAAAATTGGATCGGCTGTTCAAGCATGGTTACAAAATATAAAATAAAATATTAATATCTTAGTACGTGGCTTAAAAACCATTGATTAAATGTGTGGTAATGAAAACTGTAATTTTGAAAACCAGACTTTCCGACAAGCCGTCACCGTATGAAGGAAAATGATACCAAATGAATGGCTTAAATACCGTATATCCATTACCTGAAATATAGTTTTTTTTAACATAAATGTTATTTATTATAGTACGGTAATTTTACCTGTTTGTGTTTTAACTCTGTGCATGATCAAAAGTTTTTTTTTTTTTTTTTTTTTTTTTTTTGTTTTTTTNTTTTTTTTTTTTTTTTTTTTTTTTTTAGCACACTGCACACTTTTTTCAACACTAGTATAATGCGTTATGAATAGAAACGCTTCTCGTAATATTATTTATTCCTATACTTATTTCTTGTTATTAAAATAAAGCTAAATATATTTTTCTATTACAATATACAGGAAATTGGGTCATGAAAAAATTTTCTTTTATTTCTCTTTAATCATGGTTATATTATGAGCTAAATATTTTATGCGTGCTACCAAAGATAAAGTTTTAAGAAGAAATAAACATTTAAAATTATTTATGCCAGAAAAATGCATTATTTTAACTTTCGGTGACTTTTCAGAATGTTTTCTATAAAGAGATGATATGCATTAATGGGTTAACGAAAGAGTATGGTTTTCCAGTCACGTTTATGGAATGGGGAATTTGATTTTCAAAATAAAATAAAGACCAAGCTTTATTAAGTTTGAAGTATATCTTTATTTCACCTCTTGAGATATGGAATAAAATGGTAATTTAATTAAGAGTGTTTAATGCCAAGGAAAATAAAAGAATAGAGACAAAAGGAAAGTTTGATGGCCTTTAACTTGAAGCCAAACTTCACTTTTGAATTAAAGAAGCAATATTTCTTAAAGCAACTGACTGGACTTTAAAACAAATCAATAATTTCTATTTTTAAAAAATTAATAATCTGTTTTAAGATTCTCTTATTTAGGGAGATTTTAACACATAGATGAAAATTAAAGCAAATTATTAGTTTTTAAATTCTGCATGTGTTATGAGAAAAAACGATGCAGCAGAGTAACTTTTCAAATATTTAAAAAATATATTTTAAAAGCTTTTCTTTGTCAAAAAAGGGAAAAAATGATTGCTTTTCGTCCTATGGTTTTTTCCTTCAGTTTTCATAGCTTTGATTGAGATAGGCAAAACTCAGCTTTTCTGTATTATTAAGAATTAGCAACAGTTAAAAATAATGTATTATTTGCTTTAAAAAGTTTTTTCATAAAACGAAAAAGCCTTTCTTACATTGCTTAAATTAAGTCAGAAGCAAGTATCTGACATCAATGTAATCAACTAATATTAATAACTATCAACTTTTACTTTTAACAAACTAAAAACAGCTAAAAAAAATAACACACTCGTTTTAAAACGTTATTTCACAAAACGAAAGAACCTTAGCTACGTCGCTTAAATTAAGACAAAAGCAGGTTTCTGACTGCGATGTATTCAACTGATATTAATAATTGTTAACTTTTCAGTTATGTATAAATATTACGAGCTATCAACAATTTAAAAAAACAACATCCTATTCGCTTTAAAACGTTATTTCATTAAACGAAAGAGCATTAGATACTTCGCTGAAACTAAGACACAAACAGGTCTCTGAGATCAATTCACAATAATTGTATTCAAATTCAGATATTGAGTTCAATTTCAGTCGTTTTATTTCTTTCGGATGTTGCTTTATCTTGAGCACTTTCTTATCTAAAAGCATTCTGTTCATAATTTACATTTGTTTGCTCAATATCTTTTGCCGTTAGCTTTTAGTTCATTATCTTAGCCATTACCTTAATGTGAAATCTTTAAAATTTATAAAATTTTAAAGTTAGACAGATACGTATATTTCTTCATATATTAATATTTTTCTCTTAATTAAGATAAAAGTATGATGAAATATAAGGAAAGCATGCATTAAAATGTGAATTACCAAAATAATATCCATGTCTGGAGAAAAATAAATATTTTAGAAGCTCCTTTGCTTTACTGAAACATCGGATCTAATTTAAATCTTTTATAAATCCACAAACGTAAATAATGAGCTATTAAAAATAATATCCACAATAATTACTTAGTCCTGAAATGTTTTGTTCCTAAAACTCCCAATAAGAATGTTTTTATGTTTTAATTAGGAACTGGAAACTGCAGTTTTTAAACAAATGAATAATTAATTATAAAATTCATTGTTTTTATTTCATACAGCCATTTTTAGTGGTTATTTAATTTCTTTATACGTATTTCTCATAAATATTATTAATTAACAACAATGGAAACTCAGTTTAATATTGTTATTTATTTATCGACTAATATTTTGCTCTTAATCTCCTTAAAAATTATCTAATTAAAAAAAATTCCATAGTTAGCCTAGGTTTATGATCCCTTTATTTGAATTTTGTGTTGCAAATATGTAATTTGAAATGGTTGAATTTTAGCAATTATACAGAGGATTTTTTTTCTTTTCTGTTGCATAAGACTTTTTAACAAATCTTAGATACTTTTGTATCCCTGATTTCAAATCTGCAACTGGTTTCTCTCGCCAAGATTCAAAAAGAAGCCGAGTTTAATGACATTTTCAGTCTATTTTTTATTGAAATGTAAAAACCAGAGGGTTGCATAAATGTTGTGGCAAACTTTTACGGGAGTTACGGTACATCATCAGGATTAAAACTGCTTAGAAACACATGCCAAGAAATGTCAGGTGCTTACCTATTATGAACTGTTTTTACATTCGTTTCTAAACAGGTCAAAATATGGAAGCGCCCATATGATGACATTTCCAGCCATAGGTTTCAATGCAATTTTAATTCTAATGATGTGAAGAAATCTCATAAAAGTTTGTCGAAACTTTTACGCGACCCCTATTATCTATAACGTTTTTAAATTTATGCATTTCGTCAAAAAATAAACTAAAAAAGTCATCTGAAAAAACTGTAGCCTGGAGAGAGAAACCGATTGAAGATTTGAAGCCATCGATATAAAAGTATCTAAGATCTGTTTAAAAAAAAAAAAATCTCACGCAGTAGAAAAACAAAATTGTTCCCCAGTTCTATTAAAGACTACCATTTTTTTTTATTATTATCATTAGTGATTTTTATTTTGTAATGATATTTGCAAGAAACTCCGAATAGTCTCGAAAAATTGATCTTATTAGAAATTTAGTTATAAATCATTATTAAGTCAAAAATGTCGATAAATTTGTATATAATAAGACAAGCTTATGGCACCAAATGGTCATAATTTATGATTATTGTATCAATGATTTCAAATCTGTACTCTGTCATTTATGACATTTAATGATATTATAAATGACATTTTTAGTCTATTTTTGTCGATATGTGCAAGTTTAAAAATGTTATATATAACAGGGGGTTGCGTAAATGCTCGACAAACTTCTAGGGAAGTTATCATCTAGGGGACACAACATCAGGATTAAAATTGCATAGGAAATCATGCCCAAAAATGTTATCGAGCGTGGATAAGGGGCTTCCGAATTATGACCTGTTCAGAAGTACACAAAAAAACAACTCATAACAATGAAGCGCCCCTAGCGGTGTATTACAACAATCCTAAATAATCATCATTTTAAACCAGATAATGTGCCCTAATATCCCTGGAAGTTTGTAGCAACATTCAGCAACCACTGTTATAAATAAAATTTTTAAACTTATACATAGTGACAAAAAATATACTAAAAGTACCATTTAAAAGAAATTCTGTATCTTCTGGAGCAAAACTAGTTTCAAATTTGAAATCCCCACTCTCGAATCAGACAATAACAAGTACTTTCATAAATGCAAGGAAAAATTTGTTACCCAGTACTATTTGTGCCATCTTACATTTCTGTCAAATCTTGCATATATTTCATTATATGCATTATATTTATTATTCATTATATTTACTATTCATTATATTTAGGATATTCCTTACATTATCCATTACATCTCCGTTAAGCTTTGTAAAATAAAAATTTGATATAAATATCTCACAACGTGACAACAAATTCCACCATGCTACATGGACAAATAAATCAGGTGACGTGATCTTTAAAAGAAAGAAAGTGCCGACATATTTAGCTGTAATCAGTACGAAATTATTAAAAATTACCTATTAATGACTTTGTAAACAAAGTCATTAATAAGTAATTTTGTCTTCCGATAAAGTCATTCGACTCTATAATTCCTCCAAAATTTATGCATGTATTCAATTAATTCAAGTAAAGTAAAGCCTATTAGATGTGTAATTAGTATTGCAAAAAAAAATTAAAGTCAAATTAGGATTGATTTTTATACTTTTGTCCTATAAACTCTTAAACAAAAAAACATTAAAAGTAAACGAACTTATAGAAAGAGGTGCATTTTTGTATTTCATTGAGTAAACCTGTTTAGTAAACAAAGCAATCAATGCGTGATTAAATTCACAAAAAAATATAATGACAACAGATCTGGATTAATTTGAAATATTTTTTTGAAAGTATGGTAACCGAGTAAAAAGCAAATTTTCGAAAGAAAGAATTTAAAGGCGTGAGCGAAAATAATCAGGATATTTATTTTCGTTCAATCGAGATTTTTGGTAAATATTTTACTTGAACAATTTAAGCTATTGAGGAAAAAAAAAGATAAAAGTTATTATCAACCATTTGGGAAGATTGCCGATGCGATCTTTATAGGACTTCGAATCCTTGTACACAATAAACCTTTTCTAATTTGTATGAATGGAATTAAAATAGTAACACGAAATATTTATAGTTCTTCATTAACAACGCAGATAAAAATTCAAAGTTTTAAAATTTTAAATTACAATTTTAAAATGTTACTATTTTAACGGACTTTTTTCTATAACTTGATCTAAACTGTAAAACTGTTAAAGCAAAATTAATTTTAAATGTTTAAATCATAAAATATATTGATGTAAAATATGTTGTAATATAAATATGTTGGTGTAAAAGAATATTATTATTAAAATATTTTTATTATTATTACTTGAAATTATTTATTTATTGCTCTTTATTAATAACGCGTTAAAAAATTTTAAAATTTAAAACTTCAAATTTGATATTTCAAAATGTTACTTTTTTAGAACTCAATCTGAACAGCAATAATATCATAATTATTACTGTTGACAAGCAATTATTAATAAAACAGTTATTAAAATAATTTTTTTTATTTTTCTTAATATTATTATTACTTATTGTTATTTATTAATAACGCATTTAAAATTTCGAAGTTTCAAATTTCAAAATTTGCAATTTAAAATGTTATTTCAACCAACTTTCTGTAAGTCGATCTAAACAATATAAATGTTTTAGCAAAGTTGAGCTTAAGTGTTTAAATTATGAAGCAAATGATGCGTGCAAAAGAATAATATTATTAAAATATATTTTGCTATTTTTCTTAAAATTATAATTTTACTAAATAACAATTTTCCTTGCAAAATTAAAAAGTTTTCTTTTTAGAGAAAACTGATGTTAAAATTTATAAGTATCAATTAAACATAACTACATTGATTTAATAAAAATCTGAAACGATATTTTTTTAAAAAAGAGGAGGGTATAGTTGATTTTTTAATCTGCATTCATTCTTCCAGTTTTAAACGTCTTATTCTCTTTGTTCTTGCAAATTAACTGAGCATGAAGCCCAAGGAGTTTTCTTTGTATAACTGCAAAATTAAAACAAATATATTCAAAATTAAAATTACCCTTTTTCTTAATTGAATTGAATTTTTCTAAAGTAAATTATTTTTTTAGCAGCGAAATTGAAAAAGCGTGGAAAAAAAATTCGTGCCATGAGATTTGGTTCTTAAAACAGTACCTTTTTGAAACATGAATCAATGACTTTTTAATTGGCTTTTTTTTTTTAAATACACGAAACCTTAATAAATGCGAATCATCCCAAAATGATCCTAAAAAAATTCACTTACAAATTCCATCAACAAAATAGAACACTTTTTGACGAACTACATTATGTTCTCCTCATAAACAAGTGATGCATTAAACTAATTGCAATTATCAGTTTAAAGGTTCGTGACTAGTGCTCTTTTATTCAATGGAATGTCCTGAGTGCATTATGAAAGCTTATGTTGTTAAATTTGCGCATACAAATTGAGCATAATCGTGGCATTTAAGAATATTATTTTTCAATAAACTCTTGTGACCGCCTCAACTTTTATAGATTTTCTTCCATTTTGCGATTGAATCTGTGAAATCGAAAGTTCTGAGTTTGGTTGCTGAGCAATAGAGAAAGCTTCCTTCCCCTTTTGGAGCTGCCTTGTATACGGAGGGTTAATTTACAATCCAGCGACCTTTAACGACTTTCTCTTCTTTTTTTTTTATAATACCAGCTTCTATTTGTTTTAAAAAATTTTACCTGAACTAAAGCGATGTCAAGAATCTAGCTTCCTTTTATTTAAGGAAATGCTAAACAAGAGAGCTTGCCGTTCGTTAAAGCCTGCTGAATTGGCAAATCGGATCCAAAGGCTAAGACGCAGCTTTACCCAAGAGGTGCTTTCGTGTCAAGCAAAAGGTGCTCATTCCTGATTTAATTTCCAAGATAAAATGGCTGGTGAGCTTGTCTTGTCCAAATATCATTAGAAGCAACCACAACATTTTGCGATTGAATAATTTCGAAAATATAAACTTTCAAATTCGCCTTATCTTCAAATGCCTTTTTTCATGACACAAGAATCTGTGTTAATCAAATTTTTAGAAACATCAACAACTTTGGGTTTTAAAAAATTACAATAGAACTGGATTTAAATTTTTATTTTATTTTTTTCATGATAGAATTGTAATACCAAAAAAAAATTAAAATTGCTATTTATTATCAATGATTTGTTTCTAGAAAAGTTAAGGTTACTCCTTTATTGTAACATTTTTGTAAATAATATGAATTAATAAATTAGTCAAAAAATAAAAATTCTATTGAAAAAAAGTTTTTTAAAAAAATTTTGTTTTTAAATATACATGTATAATTTTATTTTATAGCATTTTTTTTTTTAAAATAAATATGATATTATCAACAGATTTCTTTTCTATGTTTACTTAACTTAAGCAAAAGGAAGGAATAAGAAAAAATAGGATCATTGAAACTGCTATTTAAGTGTTTATATAGTTAGCATTAAATATATAGATATTGAGTTTGAAACTAAGCGAAATTTAACATTTAACTTTTTCTAATATTAAAATATTAAATTATTTACAAATTATTAAATATGATTTTTTGAACATTTAGTGCTATATTTAATCAATTTATATATTAATTTCTTTTTCAGAAGAGAGAATGGCACTGAACTGTCACGAAATCCTTGGAAAAAGATTAAAGAAAAACCCCTTAAATATGCAAAATATCTATAAAAGAGAGGTGAAGAGACAAAAGCAAACACTTGGCAAAAGAAAAGGAAAAACAATTACAGCGACAACAGCAGAAAAAGAAGTAAAGAAAATTAATATTTATACCTTTTTATAGAATTACTGTATCATTCATTAATATATTAATTTTAAAAAAAATGTGCTTTGCGAATATTTATATGTGTCATTATTTCGGTGGTCATACAAGTCGCGCTCGCAACGAAAACTTCTTTAGACAAGAATTGAGAAAGTAATTTAACTTTTTCATAGATTACTTGTTTAATTATTTAAATATTATTGTCTGATATAAAAAAAAAACAGTTCACGCAGTTGTTATAATTCACAGAATTTTGAGTTTTCGTACTGAAAGAGAAAGATGAATGCTCTTTTCATGTCACACCCGCAACGAGTAAAAATTATTTTTTTCAACTTGCAGATTTGTATTTGTATGCTTTAAAATATTTGAACTGATGGCCAATTCAGTTTGTGTACATGTCACACCCGCAACATTGGTTAGGGCGTTAAAAACATTTTTGTGTTTTTCTCTGGAACAATTTCTACATATCTCGAAATAAAAAGGGAATCCAAAATAAATAAAACGATGAAAAATATATAATGGAAGAATAAATACAATTTTTGGGGGGAAGATGCGCCTTTGTTGCATGTCATTTGGTTTACAATAATATAATAAAACGAATCGCTTAATAAGTTGAATAATGTTTATTTTACATGAAAATAATAATACACATTTTTAATTCATATACTCTTTTAATACGCTTTTTTATTTTACATAAACAGCCAAAATTTTAAAAAATTAAACAAGTGTCCTCGGAATAGTTTTATATTTAAATAAAAAGAGAATAACTTAAAACGGAGAAAATTGCCAAGACAAATTTTTCAATATTTTCCCTGTAATAAATTATGTTTGAATCACTTTATTTCTGAAACAAGTTATTTTTTTGTGTTTCTTAACCGACAGTTTGAAAAATTTATTAAAAAATGACACGAGGATATATAAAAAATACCGTTTGCTGCTTTCTGCTTAGGAAACTTGTTTATTTAATTATCAGTTTTGAAATAATTTTAAAAAATCGTTAACAGATGGCGCTGCGAACATTTAACTCCTGATTGCCCCTACAAATATTTCAATTGAAATGGTTTGAAGTAGCAGAAAACAGTGATTAGTAAATTTTTCTCCAGTTGTCATCATCTCTTGATAAACATAGTAACTCATTTTGAAATTCGATTAAAAGTAAATTACTTCGTTTAGTAAATTAAGCATAGCAAACCACATTTTTCTTTTTCTGCCATTCTTCAATTGATTTCGCAGGGACAGTAGAAAATAACAGAAAAAAAGGCGAGAAAGCTAAGAAATTGATCGAATGTAAGATGACAGCTATGGCAATGAGTTATTTAATTTGAGAGTTCAAATCTTATTGTTCTGTGCTCAAAAAATTTAAATTTAAATCCGAATAACAAATAAATGAACAGAAGAAATTTCATTTAATATTACATTGGTCGATAATTTAATAATACATTGGTTGAAGTTAGAAGACAAGAAATGAAATTTAAAGATAAAAAATAATCCTTCTTTCATAGTCCTTCTTTTATACCTTAATAAATAACCTTAATAAAATAATTTATACAAATAACTAATTAAACTAAATTAAATAAATTTTTTTTAGTTTACATATGCCGTTTTCAAGAATTTGAAATAAAAAATTGAATATACATATCATACAGATATTTAGTTTACTCTTATTAGGAAATATTTTTAGTATTAATTTAGTTTTCGGTCAGAAGAAAAGAATATTCATTTCATTTGGGATATAAAAAAATTCCCAAACTTTGAAATGTGTAATTACTTTTAAAAAAAGTTTTGAAAAAATTCCATTTTGCTTAGTTGCAATTAAATTCTATTGAGATTTTTCAAAGTTTATGAATAATTTTGAAAAGAATTACTACATTTACATTGAAGTAAAAAAAGATTACTGTTAGTCATTGTGAAATAAATTCGTATAATTTTAATTATGTTTTTTAATCAATAATTAAATTGTTTCAAAAGATATTTCTTTTTAACATATCAAAAACATTGCAAAAACGTCTTCTGCAAATTTAAATAACGCTAAAATATAATTTATTTATTTTTTATCGACTGTGTAAAATTACAGTTTCTTTAAGTTATTTAAAAAGTAATCATTATAAATGTAAAAATAACTATTTCATTTCTTCTCAATAGGCTTTAATAGTCTTATAAAATGTAAACATCAACTTAATTTTTAAATAAACACTCGATAAATTAAAAGCTTGTACTTATAATTCAGGTACGCATTTTCAAACTTATAAAATAAACGCCAAATTTTAAAAGATACAAAAAGGGATTTTCAGTGTTTTTCTAACGTGGAATCTTATTTTCCCCATTATCTATCTCAAAATCATCACTATTTTTTTTTCAAGCAAAATCTCTATAAACTAGTTTTCTTTAGTAAAAATTCAGAGATCTTTAGAATTTCACATTATTTAACATTAACAAAGTTCAACGGGAAGTTCATTATTTTTTAATATAGTATCTTGATTTATTGTGAGAGCATCAATTCCCAATTCGTCATAAATGATGGGCTTGTAAATAAAAGTTTAAGAAATTAAACGCTTTTAATATGAATTCCAGAACTTCACTGCGATACATTTTAAGCAATAAAAAATAAAAATGGGAATTATAAAGCATCAATTCATACAGTTCACCAATTAAAAATTGTTAAGACATTAGTGAAATCTTAATCCAGAACTACTCAATGATACTAATGAGAAACTTTAATAAATGAGGCAAATGCTTAGCCATATTGAGCCACTTAGCATTAAGCATTAAGATATATTTAGCATTTTAAATATTCCTATAATAGTTTTTTATTTCTTTGTTTTTGTTTTTTTTACATTATAAAAGTATTTCCTACTCATAATTATTAGATTTATCACTTTAAAAATAATTTCACACAAAAATTAATTTTACACAAAAATTAAAATTAGATAATAATGTCTCATTATTTATGACATTTTTATAAGTGACAAAGGTTCTGATTCAAAAAGAAAAACCTATTCGAACAAATTTTAATATAAACTTTCAGACAATGCATTTACAAAAGATTTTTCTGATTCCCAAGATTCTAAGAGTAGGCAACATCAAAAATAAATTCAAGAAGTCAAAACATTTAAGAATTGTTTCAAAGTTGCTTATGTATTATTCATGACTTTTTAAAAAATCAGTGGAAATATTGATTCACATTGCTTCGTAAATTAAATTGAACCATGCTCAAAATATGGTTGGAGAACTTGAAGACCAAATTTATTTCCATACTTTTACTATTAAAATTATATGTTGCATTTCTCTTTATTTTTTAATATAGTTTATCACACTTTTATTATCCTAAGACAAGTTTTACTCATCTGAAACAATTACATTTTGTACATTCGCGTTGAACAGAAAATAAAGATGATGAAATAGTGTTCCTTCAAGATTAAATGTAGCATTTATCACCACTATTAAAATATCAAAAAGTTTTTGTAATAAATTGCGATGAAAACCAAAATATATGCTAAGAAAAATTAAAAAATAAATACTGTGAGTTATTTTTGATTAAATGATCCAGAGTTTGCACGCACTCAGCTACGATATTTATTGTTCAAGTGATCCACGAGATTTATACTAATTGTTGTTATTGTTACATATGCCACTGGCCAATATCAGCAAGCCTACTTGAAATCAAGCTAGTTTTTAAGGCAGAGAGTGCGCTTCAAGTTTTACAGTGGCGCCATCTATGGCCAAGAATACCACACACATATGAATAATTCAGTCTCGCAGCCCGTTTCCCAGGGAAGACTCATTCACACATCTTTCATTCATCTCCAGATCGCAATTTTGACCTGAGATAGAGAACGATCAATCTCTAATTCAGTACCCCCAGAGGTTTTGATTTTTTATATATTTATTAATTAGCTGTAACTATGAACTATGTAGTTCTACTAATTAATTAGCCTTAACTATGAACTATGTTCAAAATAAGTTACCCTAAGAAACTGAAACGGTACTATATTACTTGATTAGAAACTTCATTCGATTCAAAAATATGCAAATATAAAATATCAGTCAACCTGCTTCAAGCGCTCAAAAACAGTCACCCATTTTGAAGACTTGTTGAATGAGAAGAAACAAAAGTGATTTGAAATATTAAACGTTAAGTTGGCAACTTAAAATGGAAAAATGAAGATGAAAAACAAAACTAGAAAAACCACGGCAGCCGAAGGAGAGAAAATAAAAAACAGAACAATAAAAACTGCAGTGATCGAGATGGTCAAATCAGGGTAAAATGCATGAGCTCATCTCGATGCTCTGGAATCTTGTTTTATTCATACGAATGCTGATTCCTTTATTGACGGCACTAGTTTCTCATGGTAGTTTCTTGCAGTATCTTCATAACGTGCGGAAATGCATTTTACCCTGATTTATCCCTCTTGACCAATGTGGTTTTTCTTCTACTGTTTCTTTTTTTTTCTCCTTTCTCGTTGTTATGAAAACTGAAAATGGTTTTAAGCTAAATCATTTTTAATAGTTATTTACTATTTTTAAAAGCATCTAAACTTCTAGAAAATTTAAAAAAATATTACCATCCTTTTAGTTTTTGTAATATTTTATGAGCAAATCTAAAATTATCAAAAACTGAATTTAGCAAATTTTAGCCAAACTAACTTTTTAAAGAATTTATTGATCCTTTTTTATTTTAAATGCATTTATTTTTTCAAAATTCAAAGTAAAGTATAATCAAGACCCTCTACTTAACTTAAATGCTGTTTTAGTTAACATAACTATTTTATTAACTAGCATTACAAAATTAGTATGAATCATGTTCTAAACTTTAGTATTATAAACCTAAAATATAACTTTAAAAATTAATCTGAAAAACTACAAATTATTGTATAAATGCATTTTAGTCAAAATGGCGCAAATATAAAAACAACGTTAGTTAAACTTGAGCTATATTTGTATATAAAATAATGCAATATGCACTGATAAACTAACTTTTAAAAATAACGTCGTTTGTTATTTTAATTTATTAAAAAAATTCTTTAAACTCTAGTTTTTCCTTTAAGCAAAATTATTTCCCGAAAAATGCTTAAAAATAAGCTCTAAAAATACATATTCCCATGTAGAATCGGAAGTTTTAAAAATATATGAAATACCTAGCATTATTTTAAGGGCAATTTCTATAAAGATAATTAAATAACGTGGAGATAAAAATAAAAATTGTAAAATAGGAAAGAATAATTTCGCGGAGAGGATGCCGAACAACTAAATCATAATTTTTGACGTAAGATATATTTACAAGTACACTGAATAATTATATTCATGCATTTGAGATGAAAATAATTTATATCGTTACAATACATCAGTATACATGTGGTTAAGTTTCTAATTCCTAAAATAAAGAGAAACTAAAACTTTTCACCCTAATGGAATATTAATGAAAGAAGTAATTCACAATCAGTCGGCCATATTTGCTAAGATTTTCTTATCATATTTTACTTGAATTAGAAAGCACATATGAATATCTCTACTTCAAAGAATAAATGCCGCACCATCCCTTCAACGTGAGTAAGCTGTAGATTATTTTCGAATGTTAATTTGTTGTACGCAAACTTTTCAAAGGCAGAAATGCATTTTTAATGGCAATAGTGTAAAAATTGATTTTTGAAATTTCATGACTACTTAAATTTTGCAAAGGTTAAAAATCAGCAATCTCAAAAATGAAAAGTTTTGCCAAAACAAACAAGAAAATTCTGAACATAATAAAAAGAGTGTTTCATAAATCAGTTTAGATATCGGAAAAACAGTGAAGAAAAAAATACAGAGTAGTTCATTATTAATATTATTAAAAACTATCATGCTCGCATTTAATTAAACTTATACATTATTTGGAAATATATTAAAAATGTTGTATTTTTGCTTGTCTGGAAAATGAAATATAGTTCATTATTTTTATTGTTTATTGTAAATAAAATTTCAGGAAGCAAAATTTATTTTATTGAGGTTTTTGAGGTTCTTATAAAATTCTCATGAGTGCACAAATTTTTTAACAAAACTTTGGAGCAACAAAATGAAAGCAACTTTTTTGCTTCCGAGTTTTAAAAAAATGTCTTTTTAAAGAGATATTGGAGTGTTAAATTAAACTTTTAAATTTTATAATATCTGAATATTGAGGGGATCAGAAAGTAATGTCGTTTCGGTGCATTAAATATCCGTTAGTCTTAAAAACCAATTCTTTTTTTTTTTTGATTCAGTTTCAATCCGGCATTGAAAGGTTGTTGCTTACGAGGGTGAATATATTATTGATTAAAAATAAAATCTTGATAATAAATATCAAATGCACCGAAACGACATTACCTTCGATCCTTCTAATATAGCGAAAGAATCAAAGTAAAACAAAATAAAAAATAATTTTGAATTTTCCGAATTTGAACTGACAGATTCGTAGAAGTGATAAAAAGCATCGAGAAGCATCTTACCATGTACAAAAATAACAATGCACAAAAATAACAATGTAAAAAAATATGATATTGAACAACCTAAAAAATTAAGTGAAGAAACACTTTATTCTGCGTAGAACGTAATTTAAATCTAAACACTTAAAATCAAATAATCTTAAACCAAACTCTCACGCTTTCTCACCATACGAGAATTATTTTCACTTTTGAAAGCACCAATGTTGGTTCACTTTGAATATCAAGAATTCAAGAAACGCCAAGCAGAATATTGCAAATAGCTTGCTTACAATCTGGAATGAGCTGGCGAGAGTTTGTTGTTATTTTCACCGCTGATATTCATCAACGAAATAAAAACTCGCCTTTAAATATGTACATATATTTTTAGTTGTGTAATAAGGATATTTGTATTTCAATTTTTCAAATCTCTGAAAACTGTATTAACTGTTTTTATAATGTATAATTTCTATCTGCTTTCAATCTGTTAAGCCTAGTTCGAATTCGTCTTAAGATTCTTTCTCTGCAGATGTTTCATTTGCAAACTTATTACATTACAGAGTTCGTGTATACATGTATTCTTAATTAATGGTTCATATTTCAAACTGTGTCATAAAAATAACTTCACTGACTCTTATGCGTATCTTATCTCACAGTAATTATAACTTTTAGTATTATTGAATAACAAAAATGGAAGTGGCTACTTTACACTAGGTAGTGTAAGATAACATTGGCGCAGTGAAGTACTAAATCCGAGAGTTGTGTATGGCGTTTTACTACACCACTTTGTAGTTTCCACTATTTTTTCCGTTGCTATACGCAAAACTTTTGTACAATGCAGAGCTCTTGCAATAATTAATGAAATAAATCTTTTCGTATGCAGCAAGTTCGTAAGTTTTTTCCTGTGTGAAGTCGATACCTGCATAGATTTTTCATGACTTTGACTTCGTTGCCACCCCAAGTATAATTCTATGGTATTCTTTAATATACAATTCTATGGTAAGTTTTCGTTCTCTTGATGCCTTTCATAGTTTGTCGGTCGAATTTTGGAAGAATAACAAAAGTGATATTTTTTACTTTACTTTGAAACAAAAATATAGTTATTTTCATACATAATTACTTTTATTTATGTTTATAGCGGACATGTGAGCAGAAATATGCTCATAGCAGAAGGAAAGTAGAAATTAATATTTAATAAGACGTTTTTACTTTTGCTTTGTAACTATTTAAATTTTATAAAAGATGTAGAAAAGGAACCAAATGAAAAATAAGGAAAACTCAACAGGATCGAACAAAAAAGATTTAAACTCAAATTGTGTGCTTAGTAGTTTTTAGGCTAAGTATTTCAAAAAAACTAAAGAAAGCAGTTAGATACTTCGAAAATATTCAGAGTTATCATCAATATTATTATTCAGAGTTATCATCAATGGAAAATTATTAACAAGAAATTATTAAACGGAGTTTCAACCTTGAAAACACTTTTGTTTTTAATTTTTTGAAATATAATTTTGGGAAAGCACTTAACTTTTAATATATATATAGTCATAAGTACAAGCTATTATTTTAAACTGAAATGACATTATGAGCAGTTTCAGAAAGGAAATCACTACAAGTAAAATTCCCTCTTTCATAAAAACACAAACTGAGTCTGATTTTAATAACATTAACATCATAATAACTCTATATTTAAAATTAAATGACTTAAACTATATTGGATTTAAGCATTAGCAATTTTTTGCTTGTAATTTTGTTCAAAATATTGAATCTAAAACTTAAGCTACGAAGTTTTAATGCACAAAAAATGCTAAAATCAGCAAGTACTATCTTATTTTAAAAAAAACTATTTCTTTAATGAAACGGCCGTTTATTTTTTTTTATTTTTTGTAAATCGAAGTCGCATAATCAATCGATTGCATTATTATTTGTTTGAAAAAGTAGTATGGAATAAAAAGGAGAAGATAGAGAAAAATATTAATCTAACTCAACGAGTTATTATCAATTGTGACGTTAGTTTTTTGGAAGAAAAATTGTTTCCTGTTCCTTCATTTAAATCTTTTTTTTTATTTCTGAACCAGCTTCTACTTAGACTGTAGTTTTATGTCACGTGCCATTAAAATCAAAAGCTGAAAAATGGGATTTAATTCCATTAGATAGCACCAAGAAACAAATTGTATTATTATCGAAACGCGTACTATTAAATTTAACTAGTGAAAAAGGACATTGAAAATAAATATTTCTTATCTATTGATGAAAAAATAAATACTGTGCTACAGATGCATAGGCAGGGGAGAGTGGGGTCAATTGTAACAGGATACGATTGTAACAGAGCAAAAATTTCGAGTGTCGGGTTCTAGATTTGGTTCCTAGGTGGCGCACAAGGTGTATTTAATAAATCTACATGTACACCCCTGATGGCAACCATTTTTATGTACTTTTGAAAGAGTTACATCACAAAAGATATTTTCACGCCACGCAAGTACTTTTTTTGGTATTAGAATATTATATTGTAACAAAGTAATTTTGTTTAAACAAATAAAAATTAGTAACCGAATATGTAAGTGGACACTTTAATTAACATTTCAATAAAAAAAAGATTAGTTTTGCTAATTAACTAGCATTGTTTTTAACAAATGAAGCTGAAATGGCGTCTTGGGGACAATTGTAACAATAAGTAAAGGGACGATTGTAACAGCTGAAAATAAATAATCTTATGTTTACAAACCATTACTTAACTCTTTAAGAACCACCAATAGTTTCCTATATCATTTATATTATGTTGCATGTGCATTATTTTATTTGTCACCTTTCACAGCATAAATTAAAATTTTTAACCCCTTAAAGTTAAAAGTTTAACCCTTTAGGTCTCTGCTCATTATTATTTTTACTCCTAAAATATCACTACTATTTTGATCAATAAAAAAATATATCACAACTATGATAATATGTATAATTAACTATGTTTTAGTTGAATTTATGAACTGTTACAATTGACCCCGTAAGTGGGGACAATTGTAACAAGTGCACGACTGTCAAAAATTGTTAATAACTACTATAATAACATTTAAAATAAGGTTGTTTTTTTTCCTAGTAGAGGATAGTCTACTTTACTCGTCTGTCAATTAATACTAATAATATATTGGATTTTTTGTTAGTTAAAAATAGTTAAGTAAAAAATGTTACAATTGAACCCACTCTCCCCTACAGTGCGCCCAAAAGAAAACGAACCACCCTGAATAACGTTTGACCTAATTATCGGATCTTCACATTCTAGGACTCAATCACACTGATTTGAGGGGGTGACTAATAGAGAGGAAAGCAGAGGGGAGTCGCAATCTGAGAAATATGGTCTGAATAGTTTGGTCAGGAGAGCGCTGCAAAACTTGGACATCCTTAATATTAATTTCACTTTTTGCGTACATGCCAAAATACAAAATTCGAGCGAAAATGGTTGAAAAGTTCCTAAGAAATAGAATTTCAAAAAAGTCAGATATTGAAAATTTTCTAAGGAAATAACTAAAATATTATTATCTATACAAATGAGGTACTGAATTACACTGAATTGAATAAATGCAATTTCATATCAATACAATTAAAAGTTTAGAAGTTTGAAGTTTAGTCTAATGTTTTATGTTTAGATATTGCAATTTTGTATCCATGCTTGGACATTTTCACGCATCTAAACATGCCTGGTACTGCTTCGCATTTATTTTTTATGTCAAGTCCTACAGAAAAAACAATTAAGTCGATAGATAGTTTAGAAATAGTCAGTTTCTTATACGGATGGATATTATAATTTTTGATTTATACACGTCTACATGTAAAGCCCTTATAGCTTCGAAACTATTAGTTCCAGTCATTAATTTATTTATTTTTTAATTTCGACTAATTTTAATTTTTTTTTTGCTTTATTTTTTAATGATTAAAAATCTACCAGAAAAAATATTTCACTTTGCCCATAACAATGTCAGTTGCGCAAATTAATAATAAATAAAAAAAATATTACTTTTGATACACAAAAAAATATCTTTAACTTTTCAGGTAATAGTTCAATCGTCATTTATTTTGTCTCATTCAATTTTTCGTAAGAAAATACTTCAGGAAATATAAAGTAACAGCTAAGTTTCTCCTGAATTTAATCGGCATTTTTTTCATACATTAAAGGCCAGTTTGTGAAACATCCTCATGTGTTTTTACTTTGTCTTTTTTACTTTACATCCAGACGCATCCCTGAACCATAGAGTTTTCAGTCAAAAGTTTTCACCCCCTTTTCAGTTTGTTTGGATAAGCAGGAAAGAGAATGTAAGGTAAAAACTGACAAGCGAACCAGGTGCTAAAAAACTGATTAAAATTGAAAACAAAAATCACTGAGAATTAAAAATAAAACTAATAATATATACTCTTACACCATGCAGAAAAATACTACAAAAAACGACTGAAAATTACGAAATTATAAAAAGGACTTTGAGACATCTTTTTAAAGTACATGACTCCAAGAAAAATATTAAATAATAATTATTAGTATTATTGAATTTTGATTAATTGAAACACTAAGGTACCATGTTGACACCGAAAAAAAAATTTAATTTTTATGCAGTGAAGTAGTGAATTTTTAAAAAAAACCGCTTAAGAAAACAAAAGAAATTTGGTGATTAGCAAAATCAGAGTAAAAATGTAACATGTCGCTTAACAAAATGAGAGTAGGCACTCAAAATTATATATAACACAAAAGTAAGGGGAATATTAAGTACAAAAAATTAAGTAGCTTGTTAAAACATGACGCTAATGGCAAATTAAGTTGATGTGCAGTTAGTCAGAATTTAAACAATTGTTCATTAGATCTCATAAATTTTGGCAGAATTATTTTATTTTGGCTCGTAACGCATAGAATTCGCAAGGAAATTTTTTCTCCAACTGATGTTTTGTTCTGGGGATGGTTTCCTTCTGAGCCAGGAACTTGTTATGGTTTATCTAAAGTAAGAACTCCCCTAGCCATTCGTCTAGACCCGTGGCGGTGACTATGGTAACGAGGTATAACTGTTTCAAGTAGGGAAGTGGGGTCACTGTTTAGGATAGGTTTTTGGCTAGGGTCGTCGAGAGAAAGGAAATCTTTTTCTTCGATCTATTGTGTTAGCCCTAGTGTGAAGAGAAGCTTCCCTCCCTGAAATGTGCTATTCTTGTTTCCACAACAGCAGACGGCCTCAGAATTTGTGGTGGGGGAAGTTCTTACCGTAGACAAACTATAGAGGACAATTTGTTAGGTGATGATCTGGAGAGCTTATTTCACCACAGGGTCAGTTTTCTTCATTAATTATGTTAAAACGTTTAAGGTATTTGGGGAAAGGTTCATGACCGGTATGAAAATACATTTCCTCTTTTAAAAGATTTATGCTTTTTACATGAATTTCTGTATGTATTTCATGCAACCGCCTGCCAGTATTTTCTTCAGTCTATTCCCGCTGCCATCTTTCTAATGTAATTCTTTTGAGATCATTCTTAATTTTTGTTGCTGAAAAAGGATAAAAATTTGTGGCAACTTCTGTTGTGGATACTTTGGTCAATTTATCAGTGAGTTCATTACCAATGTAATTGTTGCGTGCTTTGATTTAGTTTAAATTCATATTATCATTAATTTGAAGTTTGGTGTGAATTTCTCTGGATTTGAAGTTAAAATGTCTGATATGCAATGAATTTTAGATTTTCTGCCAGACCAGATATTTACATTTTAAGATTCAAGATCTGAATTAGCATACGTTAATACTTCTGAAATGGCTGGTGATTCGGCTTCGAGGATATAATTTCTGTTTTCTTAGATAAATTTTCTGTTAACTATGTTATTGCAAAAAGTATATCCTACTCCTTTGTCTTGTTTTGACCCATCTGAGAATAAATTAGTTTCGGTGCGGTAAGGATTGTTTTCTTTCGTTCCTGTTTCTATATTTATTCTGTTTGAAAAATGAATTGATCGATGTTGTTGAAAACCTTTTACACTTTCTTCCAGGTCCTTTGAGTATAAATTTTTGCCACTCAAAGTAATGTCTTGATTCATTTTTAGGAGAATTTCGAATTTTGCAGCAGCTTGTAAAGTGAGGTATAACGGAGGGATATTGGAAATAACATTGTCCTTATTGTTTTTGGTGATGGTTCACTTACCCGCCTGTATTTCCGTGTATGATTGCTAGTATTGCTACTGTGTTATACAATAAATTTCTTGCTTTTGGAGTTATGTCCGAGTTTTTGCCGGAAATTCGAAAGAACATTCGTATTATATTGTTCGTTTTTGTTTCAATATAGTCTAAGTGAGCATATCAGGATAGTTTTCATCAAGATAGTTTATACCAAATATAAAAATAAAAAAAAACAGAAATGGTTCGTTAAGAACGAAAAAGCTCATTATAGTATAAATTTATATTTCTTTTGATGATTTATTTCGTTTTAATTTTTGTCTGGTGCCAACATAACTTTAGCCATATTGTTCAATGATTCGTCGCTCAACCACGTTTCTAATAGAAAATGTTCATAGCTAAACTATGAAAACATTAACCAACCTAATAAAAGGCAGAATAAAAATCACAGACAAAAAAAAATTGCCAATTCACCTGCACCTAATAGTATATAAGCCTGGAAATAATCCCATCTTAGGAAAATCATACGTCTGAAAAATAATTTTTTGAGTAAAAGTTTCAATACTTCAGAGTCAAAGAGGGTTGCCTCGTAGTTGTCCAATTGATGTAAAATTTTGCACAAATCTTCTTTTTGTTATTGGAAATAAGATAAGGAGATGAGATCTAAACTTTGAAAAAGTTGAGAGAAAGGGTCACCCTAGTATACGGAAATATATATACTAATGTTCATGTTTCATTTTATTTTATAACCGTCGTTGAACAGCTACCCAAATTTTGAGTTTACGGCTACCAATGTTCATCTCCGTAGCCTTGTAATTTTGAATCCAATACAGAAGACAGGGGAACTCCAGAATAACTTAAATATTTTAACAAACACTAACATTAATATTAAACAAATAACTTAAATATTTTAAAAGTATTTAAATAATTTTTTTTTAAATCACCAGTTAGATGGCATTTTTCCATCTAGAGTGAAATTATCAAAATCAATTCCTTATTCTCATTTTTTTTTCAAATTTTTATGAGGCCAGAAAAATGCAGCATTGGAATAAAAATTTCAAATATTAACAAATTAGACCACAAACGCTTTTCATTTTCTCAAAACTGTGGCCTTTCTTCGAATTGACATTTTTGCGACATTTTTCAGAATAGGCCTAGAGGGTGCTGGATTAAAATAGGCAAACTCCAGCCTAGCAGTCATGAGTAACTGGCGCGAAATCTCACATCAGTTTTGAAAATAGCATATTATTCGGAAGAAAAAAAAGGAAAAAAAAACATTATTTCATTTAACAGAGTTTTCGAAAAACAGCCGTATAAGTAATAAAAGTGTAATTACCATAGAATCAAAGAGCACTTTCAATAAATGTTTTAGGGTAGTTATTGATTAATTATTTTTATTAGTGTATTTTATTTGAATAATGAAGATAGGAATGTTGGAACAAGGGTCCATACTAGAACCTACTGAAACGAATTAGAGTTCGTCAATTTCATGCAGAAAGCGAAAAGTCGTCAAATTTGTTTTTTTCGCCCCTACATAAAATATTTTACTTTTAAAAGTATATTATCAACTAAATAAAATCGACAAACTGGCAGAAAAGCAAAACATACCATAGATTGCACAGATCTGATCTTTTATAAATTCAGATGTGTTTATTATGCCAAATATAAATCCGATTTCCCAGTTATAGTATTGAGGATCAGAATTATCCATTTTTACTCTTAAAGATCTATAGAGTATAATCAAATGGTAACTATTTAGTCTAATTGAACTCGAGAGATTCGATCAAACATAATGATAAGCTGAAATAACAAACGAAGACATAGAATGAATTCTTCTGTATCTCCAATAGACTTTTACTTCTTTATTAGTTGAGAAGAAAATAACTTAAGGAACTTAACAATTGCTGTAAAATTTCATTTTAATGATATATTCGTAATAATCGCAATATTCATTAATCCTCAATATTCATTAATAATGGTAAGGAAAACAAAGATCATTAATAGTCATAAACTTCTCTTATTATATGCAAATTAATGGAAATTTTTAACTTAATGTTTAATGACTTAACTTTTAGTGGAAGTTTTCAAGGCTATTCGGAGTTTATTGCAAATATCATTAAAAAGAATAATCATTAATGATCCCAATAAAAATAGTCGTCAAGTCGTCATTAATAACACTGGGAAATATATATATATAATTACATAAAAAAGACATAAAGTTTGTAAAATCTTTAAGATCACAATAATTAAAAAGGATTTTCATTGTTAAGAAGTTGAGAAAAATAAATCCTAAAATGGATAAGTTATGAATTTATTTATTAATAAATATACAGTCTAATCACAAATAAATTATATAAAATAATGTTTTTACATAAAATTAGTACAGAGTAAAAAACAGTGTGCATACTATGATAGAGTAAATTAAGTTTAATATAATTACTCTTATTATGCTATACGAAATATATTAACATCTAGTTATATTATAATTACTTGTTGAGGTCATATAAAATATAACAAATTTTAACAAAATGGAATTTTCAGCTTGTCTTAAAAGATGGATTTCAAGCTATGCTACCAAAAACAAACCATTAAATTCAATTTTTAGCTAAATACTAAATCTAATTAACTAAAGAAAAAATTTAGCAATTAACGGTAATTTTCTGATCCTTGCTGATGATATTTTAGCTCGTTTCTCTGAGATTTTTGCATAATTTTGAAAATAAAACGTTTTCACTGGGTTTATTGTACAAAACAAATTTATAAAGGCCATTTGCCATAGAACGTCGAAAGAGCGTTTTAATTACGTAACAAATGATATAAAAATTATATTATTATATTTCCTGCCAAATTTTTAACGAAACTAGTATGCAAATATAACACTATAACACTGAAAATATTAAATTGTTCTAACAGCAAAACTTTTTCATGAACTCCATATTAAAGTTTCTGAAAAAGTGCAAGACTAACTTTCAAACGAAAATTCATAATTGTGACCTGCTTAAAAATTTTATATTTAAAGCCACGTATGTCACTTAAAGAAGTTATAAATAATTGATTAAATATAAATGTTTGATGACGAAAAATCACTCCACGCGAATTGGTTCATCTATTTTTAAGTAACTAATATTAAATTTTCCAAGCCTGATACTTGAATTGCACATTTTTAAACAAAGTGCTATAAGTTTTCCTGGTCATATTATGTTTCAAAAACTAAATAACTATTGCAATTGTTGTATTATTGTAATATTAAAGACTATTATAAATGCATATTGCATTGTTTGTTCGTTGTTTTTGAAAAATTTTTTATCTTATTTGATATAGTGTTTTGGTTGGCATATTCAAAACTTAAAATTAAAAGTTTGTAAATAAATATAATAAATAATTACACGCAGAACTGTGTGAATAACGAATTCATTATTTCTTCTGTAGAATGCTTTGGAAATACATCAAGAAATGGAAGTAAATAATTAGATATAATTATCATACAATCATGGGGGACAACAATCTATACAGTATTTACACATTCATGCATTGGGGAAAAGTATGGTTTAAGTACCGGAATATGGTACAAATTATCGTGCCTTCATGGCTCTAAGGGAACACCAAAAATTTTGACTGAAGTGCTTTGGTAGCGATTTTTGTAAAATTAACAATAAAATGTGGTTTTATTACCATGATTTTTAGTACTAAATGTAGTAGTTTTGTAATGATATCTTCAAAGAATGAAATAAATGTAATTTATTTGGTTAAATTAACTTTTCAGTTTCGAATTTTTTGTTAAATGTGTAGAAATAAGAACTTTGAAAATCAGAATTTCCACTAAACGTTACCATATGAACGAAAAAATTACCAAATTAATGGTTTAAATACCGCATATTCTTGCTTTTATTATCATAACTATGATTTACTTATCAGAAATGTCATTGCCATATCATACTTTAATTTTACTACCACTTTTTTCTTCGTGGGAAATACTATATTGATAAGAGGTTTACACGACCTAAAAATTTGCTGAGTCCTTTATTATATAGCTTCCCCTTTTTGAATAGCTCGAAAAGTTTCATTAAATGTATAAATATATATGAAATTTTTGATTGTTTGATTAAAACGCTACATTCAAGTTAATGATGAGACATTATTGCAAAATGTTCATAAGAGTGTTTTGAGTCCCCACGTATGTTTGATGTTTTGTTCAATTTAACGATAAGCCACTTTTTCAAATTCTTCATGAGATCGCATTAGGTGATCGCATTGGGTGATTTAACAGCAAACAATAAGAGTTAATATGCATTATGCCGCCACTTTTGTGAAAATTCCACAAACTTGTAAAGTACTACTCGACTGGGAACAATACTAAAGAAGCAGTTTTTTGCATATTGAATATGGCTTATATGCCCTGATTTCTTTTCAAATGCAACAAGTACGCTCTGCAATTTTACCCTGTCTGAATGCCAAAAGAAAAAGAAAGGAATGGAAAGGCAATTATGAAAAACGCATTCATGTTATATCAGGTAATAAAACTGGTTTTAATGCTTTTTATCTATGTTTCAACACTTGGGATTCCGCAAATTTCTGCTCCCCAAACGTGTATATTTTTTTATTTAATATTTGACGAGGATTTTAAATATAAGTATAAAGTACAGGCACTACTTAACATCCTGATATTGATGATCATTGAGGAATATTGATGATTTTAAATAAATTATGTGTTTTGTTTCTTGATTTACATCGGAATATTTTTCGCTCTAAGCTTTTACAACCTATAATAAGAAGTAAGCAATTAATTTGTTTAAAAAGGAATTATATGTTTAAAAAAAAACCCTAGTTCATTAAGTTTAAATAAAGAAATTCTGCTAAGTTAAGATTAAATACGGAAATTCTACATCAATATAATAACATGCTGAATCTATGTATATTAAAGAAGAAATATTTTTTTCGATTGAAATATTGATTTTTACATGTAGGAATAAAGAATAGTAAGAAATTTATTAACTCGAAATAAACTACCGATAAAATATGTTTAAAATTCAAATAGGCGAACACTACAAGGAAATTTTTTTAAAAGAATCATTTTTTCTTCGAGTTATTTTTACATGTGTCGATATTTACATACATTTGAAGAAAATAATGTAACTGGATGTAATGCCCACAAATGTAACTGAAAATTCACATAATTACATTGACACTTACAGAAGAAGATTTTCTAAAGCTTGAAATAGCTTTTTTGTTTATATTTTCTTTCTTTTTTTTTTTCTTCTTTTTTTCATATTTATTAGAGATGTAACTTTCTATACACGTAGGGTAGTTTATTGCGTTCATAATTTCTTATTAATTAAATAATAAAATTTTCAACTTTTTTTTAAGAGAACTTTTTAACATTTTTGTAACTATTTAACTTTTTTAAAAGACAAATATACAATTATTTTCCTTCACAAATTAATCTAACTATTAAACAGCATTCGCAAGTAATTCGAAACTGCAAACTATAACATTATAAAAACATTTCAATAAATATATTTATTTAAAAAATGATCTAATAATTAACAAAACAATTCTTACCTTTAAGAAATATTTTAAAGTTCAAACAGATATAAATAAACAGGAAAGAATTGTTTCTATTCCCAAACCTGTAACCGTCAAATGATTTTAAATCGATTTGAAATTCTCGACGAAATTCCTTACTTTTATATGGCAGAAAAGTTGATGTAGTTTCTCTTACCCCACAGCAAGAAGTTCTAAAGAAATATAAAAAAAAATTACTTTTCCGTCATTCGTCGGAAGCATGTTGGGCGCATACACTTAGAGCACATCTCATGACGTCATTTGAGGGAGGAGTTCGAACTCGCCCCGCTATATTTCCACCCACGAAAAAGTACTCTTGTCGAAACGAAAGATCATGTTAGAAATGACCAAGAAATACGATGTACCATTCGTTACACGAGATGTCATTTGGCTGCTGAAAAGTGCTCCTTGTGGGCAATTTATTTGAGATTTTCTACTTGAACACTTTTTCTTAGATGTGCTAAAAATATACCCGAGAAGCAAATTATTTGTTCTAGGAAAGAGCAAATATATGATATCAAATCTTTGCTGATTGATTCTAAGTTATTTTCAACACAAGACAAATAATTATTAAAGATATTTAAATTAACCACCGAACTTGCCCTTAAAGAAGTTTGAACTTATAAATGTAAAAAAATAAATAATTAATTAATAACTTTTTAATCACAAATTATCTTTAAATTCCAATTGATTGCATTTTAATTATAAGATTTTGGCGTAGATAGGTCACCGGTCACTTTTAATGGAAAAATGTAAAGGTCTTCATCAGGACACATCCGTTACGATGAGTGCGATATATTTGAATAAGGAATAATTATCTTAAGATAAAAATTACTCTTTATAATGTCTCTATATCGCTGAAAAATTAAAATGCAGTTGAAAAAGAAAACAAAGAACAAATTTACTGACGTGGTGCAAAAATAAAAAATGTAAGTAGGATATATATATGGAAGTAAATA
>NC_092206.1:65948403-65955934 GCF_043381705.1 Parasteatoda tepidariorum | reverse complement strand
GGGAACCTTGTCAAGTTGAAGAACAAATAGTACAATTTAAAGAACCCCACGAAGATACGTTCAGGGTTGCAGTGAGATTCGAGCCCGCTACCTCCCAGCTTCAGGACATTTGACGGAACTGCCAGCCTATGAGGGCCAATATGAACCTGAAAACTTCTCGGTAGCTGCTCGAAACCTTAAGCGTTTGACGCAGATGAGACATCGGTGACCCTTTTACATTTATATATTTTTTTCCGGAACTCTAATTACGATCAAAAATGTATTTTGTTATTTTTTAACTATAAAAATCACTTGAATAGTAAGAGAAATATTTGTTAGATTATCAGAATTATACATGTACTGAATTATGTAATCCAAAACATGTAGTCTGAAAAAAAAATTGTTTTCTTTCATATTCAGAAATTCATTAGTATTCTTTAAAGTAAAAGAAACTTCAATAATAAATTACTATTTCTCTTTTATACCTAAATAACTGCATATAAATGCAAACTTGAAAAGCTACTGTTTAAAAAATGAGATTTGGAAGATTTTACTCTTAACCAGAAAGGGACACCGGTGTTCCATGCTGTATTTCATAACTATAAATTATTAAAACGATAAATATAATATTTTTCACTTATTATGACCTAAATTAATACAAAATAATGAAAAAGTGTGAAAAATAAATTTAATGAAAATTCTGCTTCAATGGGATAATTTTGTTTTTAGATGAAGCAAATTAATAATATAAGATACTTTCGGCGTGATTCCAATTAATTTTTTTCATTCAAGCTGAGCAATTAAAGAGAAATTTAAACTAATCGTAGAACCATTTAATAACATGTTAAATTATATTCAGAAATAAGTAAATAAATAAATATTAAATAATTTCTAAACACGAAAATATATATCTCTACAATATATAGTTGTGTTTATTTTGATCAATAAAGAAGCTAATTAATAGCATAAAATTATGGTTCGAAACTAGTAATGTAATAGCATGATTAGAAACTGTTAAATAATATTATGACTTTAATGTTGGTACTAATATTATGGTTAAAAATACAATGATTTTTTTACGTATAAATAAATATGAATGCTAAATTTACCGTTAAAAACATTTTAAAGGTATTTTTAATTATATA
This sequence comes from Parasteatoda tepidariorum, assembly GCF_043381705.1. Classification (NCBI taxonomy): domain Eukaryota; kingdom Metazoa; phylum Arthropoda; class Arachnida; order Araneae; family Theridiidae; genus Parasteatoda; species Parasteatoda tepidariorum. The sequence goes on along the minus strand of NC_092206.1, from coordinate 65,954,810 downwards.
CAGAAATAGTTAACTAAAACTATAACTCTATAACATTTATCTCTATACCTGATGAGAATTATTTCCTCAAGTTTTATCCATATTTTGGGTACTTTGAGACATAGTAACGTAGAATTAAGTGCAAAAAGAATTAGCCAGCACGTTTACTTACGCTGTAAAACATTTCGAATGAAATTACGGTAAAAAATACTGACACCCATAGTGCAGTATCATTAAAATCTCTTTTTATCGTAAAATTTTATATCTTAATTTTTTCAGAAACATTTATTAAATTACAGTACTTCAGTGATTTTGCAATGAATATTACTGAAAAAATTACAATATTTTTTTTCCGTAAAATTTTACTGTATGAATTAAAAAGTACTGTCACCTTGAGTGCCGATACTTTTTACCGTAATTTTTTCGGAACTTTCTTACAGGGTAGTTTAAGTTGGCATTCTGCTTGGGTTAATACTTGGTTTAAGTTTAACACTTCACTCCGAAATAAACTTGTTCCAATTTCTAACATGAATGATTTTCAGTCTTGGTGATACCCTCAAGAATTAAGATGGTTTTTGATAGGATAATAAGTTGGATACTAATAAAATATGTTGGTTCATGATGAATTGTTTCTGTTGGACCATCAAACAAAACCATCAAATCAGGTTAGTTTTGCTCATGCTGGGCCAACATGAAGTTGTTCCAATTCCTGATAAGGGATGATTTCACCATCAAGAAGTAAGATGGTTTTTGATGGACACTTATGACGGAAACCATCTATTCATGTTTGCCCATCGTAGAAAAATCATCGAAAATTTTATTTCGGGTAAGGTTATTACGTGTTTCACGTTTAACACTTCACTAAGGTGGTTACGCATTTCAAGTTTAACACTTCTATAAGGTTATTACGTGGTTCATGTTAAGTATTTCACTAAGGTTGTAACGTGAATTGGCATCTCACTAAAGATCGGTAATTGGTTCAAGTTAACATCTTACTATAATAGTTACTAAATTTAGCCCTTTATGTCACCGTGTTGAATATCTGCAATAAACACGAAAAGTATGTGCTTTTTCACAAGAGAGTTTTGNGTGACGTCACTAGAGTGACGTCGGAGGATCGGCGCGGCGAGAGATACTTCAAAGGAGTGAACCAGCCCTTCTATTCTCTTTAGCCCTGAGTTATTGTAGTCTTGTTCGCATTATTCTTAACACACATTCAACTTTTTTTTCCACTTTTCTACTATTACTTTTTTCTACTGAGGTGGTTTCTACAGTTCACTTTTTCAAGTGATTTGAATTGATTGAATTGAAATCTTTTTAATATTTGACTCATTATGTTCACAATGCTACAGATCAATGTTTTGACATTTTGCATAATGCTGTAAAAACGCAACAAACCTTTTTTTAACAAAGTTTTAATCTGTAATGTAAATTTTTCTTATTATTATTTGCGTGCGTAAAAGGATGCATTTTAATGTATTAGCAATTTTTTATATCAACAATCTTCGTATCGCCTAAAATTGCAAATGTTTTTATTTGTAATGGTTCAATTTGGTGCCTCATGGTTCAATTCAATGAACTGAACCATGGTTCAACTCAACACCTCTCTAAAAACGTTGTGCGTTTAGACAAAACCACGGTTCAAAACATGCTAATACTTACAAATTGTCAAAGATATGTCATCAACAGAACTTAGCGAAAAAACTTTAAAAACTGTATAGAATAAAAAAAAAAGCGTGATAATATTTTTAAAAACATACTAAAACAAAAGTAAAATAAAAGCTATCAAATGGCATGCTAGAAATGCGTCTAACGTCTAACTCCAGAGGTTAGTTAACTCATACAGGATGTTTAGGTGATTGTAACAGGTACATGACAATGTACAATCACTGTGTTAATAATTTAATACTTGTCATTTAAAAGGGAACTAAGTGCTAAGCTCTTCAATCCAAATAAGCTGATGCAGTTTATAAAAAATGATATATTTATACAGCACGTGTATTTTGATTTGCACTTTTATTAATAATCTCTATGAGTTAATAATAATAAACTTCAATCTTGTTGTAAACCTATATACTCAAAACCTCATTTTGAATTACAAGTCTTACCTTAAGAACAATTCTTTAGTGTATTATCGAATGTTTAAAAATTAATAGATTATTTGAAATAGCAATTAAAAAGGGAGAGAAGAGAAAACGTGGTACATTCTGACGGCAAAATTAACTAACGCATGTGCAATAGTTTCAGTTGGAATGTAGAATAACGTAGAACACAGATTTTTTTATTTTATGGGTATGTTTTATTTTATCAGTGATAAGTTAAAGCCAACTCGACTACTATGATAATTGGCTTTTTCACAAATAAAGAGTTAATTCTTCAAGCGTGAGAAGGGACAATTTATTATAGCCCTAGATTCGATTAGATTTAAAACAAGTACAAAATATTAGCGTAAAACATAAATTTTGTAATATTCAATCTAAATGATTGAAAAAATACTATACAAACTCCAAATTGATATTTCAATCAATGTTTTGAAATTAGGTGGAGATGAATGGTCTTGGGCAGATTTAGTTTCTCAAATCATCCACTAGCACTTCGTGTCTTTCAGAGAAGCACTTAGAACGGTTTGAGGGATAGAAATAATGTTTTATTAAAGCCTTTTAAAGTATGTAGTTGGTCCTGATTTTATTTAAATAAACGTTTTTGGTGGCCACATAAAGTTCATCCTGTTGGCGATTTTCTAGTAAATAAAAATAGCTGGTAAATTGTCCAGCTAGGTCTCCAGACATCAACCATATGAAGCATTTCTGAGACGCTCGAGGGACATCAATAGAAATTCACAATTCCTCTCTAAAAATCGACCAGAATCAGAAAATAGCGTTGCTGAAAATGACAACAATTTTCGAATGAAATCATGTTGTCAAATCATGAAATTTGGCCATCTGTCAGAGTGAGACATTATCACGATGTACCCCAATAATCACAAATATTGAAATGAAATTTTTTTAATTTTCTTTTATTCTTATACCTTTGTTAAAGCATGTTATTAAAAGGACCTTGTTCTCCCGACCGATCTCAATAACTGTCGAAGGGGTGGAGACGGAGAGGAAAAATTCCCAAATATGCTTTTAATCCTTTTTATTTAATTTTCACAAATAAAATGATAAACTCTGTTTGGCAGAAGCTTTCGATACATGTAAAATACTAAGCTGTCGCCCAATATGTGATATCACCCAGCGTGCAGTATTTTATGTTCTCTATTAAATTTTTCGGTCGAAATTGTGCCAATACAATTCTGCAATCAACAGTTTTTAATAGGTAATTAAATAGCGAAATAAGGTTGCCTATTTTTAGATTTTTGCCTGTTTTTAGATTTTTGATAAGTATCTTTGTTTTTATGCAGTTAAAATAATTTATTAGAATCATTCAAGTCGGTTTCCATCAGTCGGTTGCAATCAAATCAGTTGCAATAAAATTGTATTTTAAAAAATCTAAAAACTGAGAAATTTGTAATTTTAAATGAAACCACAAATCACATGATTTTATTGCTTTAACCCCTTCTTTCTCGCTCCCGTGAAAATGACGGGGTGAGGTTTCGCCCTCTATTTCTCGCTCTCGTGATATTTCCGGGTTAGAGTGTTCAGTAATAACGTGCCAATAAAAATAAAACTGATTCAGTTCTTTCGCCTGGAAAACATTTTATTATTCATTTTACACACCAGTTGGCAGTACCAGGATATTTTCAAGGTAATTGTAGATAGTTAGTTTATTTTAAACTAGATGATAGCACTAATCAAATAGCACTAATAAGAAAATAGGCCCTTTTATGACCGTTTTCATGAAAATTAACCGATCGTTAAGGGGTTAAAGCTTTGGGGAAAAAATCCTATTAGTTCTAGAAATTATCAAGTGATATTTCTCCTAATCTAATAAAGCTACTCCTTTATTTTCCACCTTTTTTTAAAAAAAGCGATATTGTACTGTTTAATAATACTACATCAACAAAAATGTCTAAAGTACAATAAAAAAAAGACACAAGTCAAAAATTTAGCTTAAAATCCAAGATGGCGAGAGTAGAGGCCTTTTAAATAATATTGTTTGGATTAGATAATTATACCGCCCCACCCCCCAAACTTAGAATGAAATTAACAGAGAAGATACCTAATTACTTATAAATGAGTTTACGATACGAGTATGGCGAATTATCTGTTTGTGGATGTTCCCTTATTCATTTTATTAACAAGGCAATTATTGAAATTCTAATTAAATTCAAACACTTATAATTAAATGATTAAATATACTATAAAAACTTTTCGGTATGGCTTTAGTCAAACGAGGGAGATCAGCACAAACATGTTTGGAACAGATAAATATTAGTCTAACAGTCCCTCAGTTCGCATCTTTAAGAGTTCGTGAATATTAAACTGTTAATTGTGCTCAATCCTAATTATGAAATGTGATGCTGTAATAAGGAATTAACCAGGAGCAAACATATATGAATTTAAAACAGAAGGAACAGCTCTAAAAATTTGAAGTCAAATATTTCTTTGGGGGAATCAAACTTACGAGAAAAAAACGAAAAAAATGAAAAGTAAAAAATGGGGAAAAAAAGAGAGCTGAGAATTTCCACATTAAAAATGAGTTGGAACATGAAGGAGAAAAAAATGAGCGCATATAAGTTCCACAATTGTGTTCATTCCATTACAATACTATAATTGTTTTTAAACTATTGTTTCAAATAAAAGCGATTGTTTCGGTAATTTGAAACAACAAATATGATCATTTTATAAAGTGAAAAAAGTGTAAATAAGTTAATGTAATAATTTAATTGATCATTAAGCGTAATTTTGAATTTTTGAATGTAATATTTAATCAATGATTAAATTTTAGAGCGTAGTTATTTTAAATACATAAATAAAATATAGAAAGACTGATAAACAGGAAGGAGGGACCCTGAGCTACAGCAGCTCAGAGAGGATGGGGTTGTAGAAGATCAGAATCGCTAAATGAGATAAGAATAAAAAGAATGTGTGATAGGATTTGCGAGAATAGAAGGAGTAGTTTGGACACCAAAACCCATACTATGGATTTAAGCTTGCTTTTATTATTGCTTTTTATTTTAACGTTTTTAATCACTCGAATAACACGTTCTTTAAAAAATGATACTCTACTTTGTTTTAAATGTGATAGATTATTTTCTCTTTTCTAACTTGAATAACATAATTCTTAATTTATTTTATCATTTTCTGATGGTAGCTGATGGGTACTGTGACGAGGGTTACCCTTAAAGAACTTTAACTTTCCCAAACAGTTTACTTTAAGAATAGAACTTTTTGGTAGGTTACGTTTTCATGTGGAAGCCAGAACTGCTCGTGAGATTCCATGAAATGTTTAGAATATCTTGAAATTTTTATACTTGCACTTGTATCTGTAAATATTTCTTTTGTTTCGTTTTGTTATATATTTATTTAAACTATATTTTTTATAGAAAGAATAAATTTTATTTATCTTCTAGCATGATTCTCGAATATAGATTTCCACAAACTACAAAATAGAAGCATGAGATTTACAATAAGAAAATTATTCTAATAACAAACAATGTATAATTGTTGCAGAACCGTTACATAAACAATAAGAGATACTTAAGAAAAATAACTAATAATGAGAAATGGTTTTTCTCATTCACGAACTTAATTCAAAACTTGAAAACAATACAAATGGAGGGAGTAAAATAAGCAAAAAGAATAGATGTTTTTATTTATATCACGTATTTAAATGAGAAACTCTTTAAAAGAGAATTTGAAGATTTCATTTAAAATACAAATTTCATTTTGCGAAAAACAAATAACGCTCAAAAAATATTGAATTGATCATGGAAATGAAATAAAAGAATGGTCTTTATTGATGTTACTTTTCACAAAAATAACATTTAAAGAAATGTATTTCCTTGAATATGTTTAAATGAAATTTTATTGATATGCGAGACGTGTTTATTACGTTATTTTTAACTTTACTTTCGATTTTTTCACTCTTTTATGCAAGCAAGCTGACGAATGAATAAAAAGGGAGGGACAATATAAAATAGCATAGTATTGAAAAAAATATTTAACTATAGATATGAGAGAGACACATAAATTTTATTATCAAATTTTTTTTTAACAAGGTACTATCATTTTATAAATATAAAAGAATTTAAATTTTTACAAAAAGAAAAATATGCTGTGATTTATGTTTGGGTTGAAATAATTACTGTGAAATTGTATGGATTTTTGGGTTGAAATAATTACAGTGAAACTGGAATGACAAGATACGTTTACCTTCATAAAAATTATACATGTAATTTTTTAAATTTTTAACCGTGTGTCTACTGTTTCAAAGCATAAGGAAAACAATAGAAACTAACAGTGCATATGCATATATATATATAT
>NC_092206.1:65824451-65948259 GCF_043381705.1 Parasteatoda tepidariorum | reverse complement strand
GTTTTGGCTGTTATTTTAATGCATACATATTTTTTAAACTTATAATATCATGAGGATAATAATCTTAATACTATGTAGGGGCACTTGTGAACTGTTCACATCTGCCCCAGATGTTTTGTTCACAAGTGCCCCCATCATCCTTCTTAAACCTAACTTGAAAAATAAAGAACTTTTAATTGAGTAAAAAAAAAGAATAATTGTCATAAACTTACCTGAATGTTCATATAATGGTCTGCAATAGTTAATTTTAGTTTATTAGTTGATTTATACTATGCTTTCACTTAAAGAAGCGAGTGATTATAATATATACAACACCAGCTGATATAAAGAAATTGTCAGAATAGAACAACAAAATGTCTCATTGTTCCGAAAGTTTTTCAGAGAGGTAGGACTAGTACTGCCATCAATTGAAAATTTTCGAGATTTTTTATTTCAAACCATAATGGTAAAACATACCATGTTCACTTGTGCCCCCTGTTCACATGTGCCCCCCTCTCCCCTACTATCATTTTATAAATATAAAAGAATTTAAATTTTTACAAAAAGAAAAATATGCTGTGATTTATGTTTGGGTTGAAATAATTACTGTGAAATTGTATGGATTGAAATAATTACAGTGAAACTGAATGACAAGATACGTTTACCTTCATAAAAATTATATATGCAATTTTTAAAATTTTTAACCGTGTGTCTACTGTTTCAAAGCATAAGGGAAACAATAGAAACTAACAGTATAAAGAAACTAACTATATATATATATATATATATATAACTATTTTAATCAACAGTTCAAGTATGTTAATCATCAACATTCTGGCAATCAATGTAGTTGTATAAATAACAATCATTCATTCATTCTTGTCAACAAATCATTCTTGTTTATAAACTATGTTCAACAGCACGATGCGATAATTAACAATACAACCGTGTTTATTCGCGACACCTTTGTGATTTATATAGTTCTATGAATACTATTAACTTTTACTTATACACGGTGTTAATCAAAGCACAACAATGTTAATATGATAATCAGAGACTCTTTTCTAATTGTCACTGTTGTATAAATACAGCTAACGTTGATTTGTTTTATTTCCTTATCTTAAAAATGTAAGTTAGGTTGCCAGTGAAACTCCATGTGTTCTCCTCTTAGATAACTTTTTTGTTTGTTTACTTTTTTTAACAATGGAGTTAAACATTAAAAATCTTACTAATTCAGATTTCAATTTTTTTTTCAGTTTAATAATTCAGTTTTTCAATACTTGCTTTGAATTATCTTTAGCTGCATAATTAAAGTAGTATTCAAAGTAGATATTTATGCAAAATTCATTGATTTCTTTTCATGATTCATTTTTGAAATTTTGGTGTCATTTTTGAAATTGAAAAAAAGGGAAGAAATTTTGTTATTAAAAAACAATGAAATCCATATAATTCTCCGATGTTATTTAAATATTTTAAATAGTTGTTTTTAAAGTCATACTTTTTTGAAAGGATACGTTGAAAACTTCTTGTGTGAGACCATAATCCGGATAATTTTTTAATATTTAGTACATGACAAACAAACAAATTTTTCAATGTAACTTTAATAAAAACATTTTAAATAATGTCATATCTGTTACCTAATGGGGTAATTGGAATGACTTGAAAACCAAAACAAAAATTTTAAAAACTGAAATTTCAAAAGCTGAATAATTCTGAAAAATATATTAAATTTCTATTTGATTTAGACACATACATAATAAGCTAAATTATGCAGTTGGATAAATAAGCATATTTAATACAACTATTTATAGAAACAGTCATGAATTGGTAAAAAAAAAGAAGGAAAATCAAAACATAACACTCAAAAACTTCTATTTTATCAACCAAGTATAGAATATCGGAATACGGCTAAAATTTCTTTTCTAAACACCGGTAAACAACCGGATTTTAAACGATAAACAAGCGTCACTATAAATACATTCAATTATATCACTCTATTATAAAAATTCGCAGGTACTACTGCAGTTTTGGGAGTTCAACATACCGTTAACTACAAAACCATACAAAGAAAATACCATACCATGCCAAGCCATACCATTACCACATATCGTTAACTACATTATTTTTTTTGTTGATCAAATATTGTAACACTTAAAATCACATAAATATGTAGAGAGCCGTTGTCGTTCAAGGGATAGAGAGTTCGCAGCCCCTAAGAGGTGAACCAGGTTCAAATCGCAAAGCATTTCTGGTTGAGACGAATTCTGCTCCAGGCTCCCCCTGACCTGACGAAAAATATACTCAAAAGTAAACGGATCATATAATCCCCTTGCCGTCGGGCTAACCATGGAAGGTTTCTAGGTTTTCCTATCCGTGTAAAGCAATTGCGAGTTATTTACATCAAAAAGTACTCCACGAAAGCTAGTTCGTCCCAATAATTGATCCTGAAGTTTCCTTGTTTTCTGAGTTGGATTCAAAATTACAAGGCCACAGAGTTAAACATTAATCGTCGCAAACACAAAATAGAGTCTGCTATTCAACGCCAATTATTAAATAGAAAATAAAATAAATGTGCAGAAAAATTAATAGGAAGTTTAACAATCTATAACTAGTTTGATAATTATTAGCTGTTAACCTTGTTGTGAAAAATACCATGCGGGTCAATCTGCAGGTCGCTTGATACAGAGTTGAAACTTGACGTGCTGAAAGAACCATTATTGTTTCTGAACTTAACTCGGATTTTTTTATGATTCCAATTAGTTTGAAAGTTATTACAATCTTGAGTGCTTATTTTTTACAAATATTTTCTCACTTCTTTTGTTACTTCTCATTACATTTTGTTTTGTTGCGTAACATCTCATTTTGCTTTCTCGAGATTTTCATTTATAATCTCGGGTTTGACTTTATGCCAAGTGAAACAAAAGAATGAATAATTTTTTTTAAAAATTGAAGAGGGAAGATGTTGCCATATATAATTTTTAACATTTATCTCAAAATTTTCAAAAATATAAAATACTCAAGAGATAAAAAAAAACTCTTTCAAATTAAGCTTGCTATATGATATAAGGTTATATTTATATATTGTTAACAAGTAAAGTTACTTCACACCTATTACTACATACTATGCCGCACACTCTATATTCCTAAGTATAAACATTTCTTTTTTAAGTATAATTTATTGTTTTTCAAATCCAGGTATCCCTTCAATTTGTTACAATTAAAATATTGAAAAAAAATGTGTTTGCACAAAATTATAATACTTTGGTATTTTATAAGAAAAAAAAAGATCTTTATCGACTTCAAGGGTACAAGCACAATGATGAATGGTAAACAACCATGGGAGATGAAGATTATTCAGCTCTCTGACGCAGTAAAAGATGACTTTCTCAGAGACATAGCGCGGTGCTGGCATGATACGAGCATACATTGCAATATCTACAAAAAGGCATCAACTGAAATATTGAAAATATTGAAAAGCATTCAAATATTCAACCTTTAAAAGGATTTAAATATTATATCAAATAAATAGATTTTTGTATTTATAAAAGAATATGAGACCCTCGAAAATGAATATGTTTACCCTCGCATTTAAATATTACTGTAAAACACACGTTACAGAATATACGACATCAAATCAAATAAATTTTCTAGGAAAGTAATTTATCTTTTTTTAAACTTACCCTACAACAGTTGGAGTTTTCGTAAATGTTTCATTGGAAATTAACACCTGAATTAGAAGACGTAAAATAGGTTTCCAAATTTCATAGGACTTAATGTGTCAATTTTAAACAAAGCATTTAATTTTATCTTTACTATTGACATTTTATTCAAATCTGATAGCTAAAACAATCAACTGAATCGACTTTTGATTTTTCTCAATTCCTCGAAGCAGTTCGATTCAAATATCGATAATATGTAAATCTCTTTAAAGATTTCTTATGTAATAATGAATTTTCGATACACTTAAAATTCAAAGAAGGGTCATTAACGCTTGCTGTCATTATTTACAGAAGGAAGATTATTTAATCTATTTATATTAATAGCTAGTTTAAATTATATATGTAGCTTTTAAAAAGTAACTATTTTTGTTTAAAGAAAATGTTAGTGAGAAAAAGAATAAAGTAGAGAAATTTGAAACTATTATTTTGTCTGAATTGTGATTTTTTTAGAAGCAAATATCTCCTTCATCACTAATTTTCAACTACTAATTCGGAAGGAAATCTTAAGATTAATAACAGAAATATTTAAAAATTTCATGTAACTCCTATTCTGAATTTCAGTTAGATTTAATTTTTAAAAAAAACACGAATAAAAAATTTTAGCGTTTTATGTGCTTCATAGCGATTGAAAAATCTAAAACAACGAACTAGTGAAACATTTTTACTGCAAGTTCAGTACAAAGCGTATTAATTGAACATGGGCAAATTTTTCAATTTTCTTACTTTAAGAAAACATTTTGATTTTCGGATTTTTATATGAGATCGTAGAAGAATTCATTTTTATTAAAGAAAATAAGAACAGTGATTTGTACAGTGGGTAAAATAAAAAACAGACCTCTCTGAATAACTTTTGATCTAATAATCAGATCTTTATATTTTAGGACTTTATCTTAATGGTTTAAAAAGGTGACCTCAAATATGCTAATTCGTGGAGATATTTTAAGTTACGAAATCAGGCACAAAAATGTATTTTCTATGAATATGCATTCCTTTTTTTCGACAGATTCGGATTTTTGGCCCCCAAAATATAGGGGGCTGCCGCAATCTGGAAAATATGGTCAATAGTTTGGACAGGAGAGCGGTTCAAAGTTTAGACCCCATAATGTTAATTTTACTTTTTGCGTAACTCTTTAAGCGAATTTAAAAAAATTTACGCAAAATTGTGAAATTCGTTTATTTAAAGATAGTTCCATGCATAATATAACTTTTAGTAACCATTTATTTATTTTTTTATTATTTTATTTAGTAATAATCAAAAACTTTTGAATTATGAGGTGTACAACTTTTTATATCATTTTGAAGAATGCAATTTTTAATTAAAAAAATACAAAATTTGAGCGAAATCGGTTAAATAGTTACGGAGAAATCGATTTTAAATAAACAACTTTTTCAAAATTTGATTTCTCAGAAACATCTGCACCGATTTCGCTCAAATTTTGTATTTTGCCCTTTAAAATTGCATTCTTTAAAATGACGTAAAAAGTTCTATACCTTATAATTCAAAAGTTTTTAGACTATTACTAAACAAAATAATAAAAAAATTAATGTTTACTAAAAGTTATATTTTCCATGGAATTATCTTTGGATAAACGAACTTTATAATTGAACACAAAAAATTTTTCATCCGCTTAAAAATTTTTCGAGTTGTGGTGAAATACGCAAAAAGTAAAATTAACATTATGGGGCACAAACTTTGAACAATGTTTCCTAGATTGCTGCTACCCCCTATATGACTATCCCCTATAAAACATGTTTATTCAGAGAAAAAGCATTTTTATGTCTAATTTCGTAACTTAAAATATCGCCTGCGCTATCAAATTAGCATATTTGAGATCACTCACACGAACCATTGAGATTGAGTCCTAGAACGTGAAGATCCCATCATTAGATCAAAAGTTATTCAGGGTGGTTCGTTTAATTTTTTTTTTCTTTTTTTTTGAGCACTGTACACCAATCTTAAAAAATTCTTATAGTTCTAATTCTTAAATTCTAAATTCTAATTCTAGATTCTTAAAGATTTTTTTCAGCCTAATCTTTCTTTAGTTATGATTTTTAAAAAATGCATAATTTAGGTAAATATTTTTAAATAGAACTATTAAATTCATTATAAATGAATTATGTAAAATGAATGTATGCATTAATATAATAAATATAACATATAATATTGCAGTTTTGTATTTGCATACTCCTTGCATTTATCTTTCTTTTTTTCTTTTCGCTAATTTATTTAAGATACGAAAAACTTTATAAAAATAATCATACTGGAAGTTTCAAAAGGTTTTGGAATGCACATATTTATAGTAAGACGCTTTAATATATTTAATTATTAATTATTTCATGAAAAAAATAAAAACAATACCTTAACTGCTTAATACATGAAAAAAAAACAGCTTTTTTTTCCTTCTGCTTCTAATGCAACATACTTATCGAAAACTGTTAAAAGTGAGTAAACACGAAACGGAAAAAAAAAAGCCCCCGAAACTTTTATCTGGGATAACTATTAAAGCTCATGCGAAGCGTTATTTTTTGCTAAATAAAAAAAAAATTGCAAAAAGAATTTCTTTTTATAAAAAGACCGCGGAAGTGCAATATAAAAAAAGCTCTTTCTTCTTCAATTAAAAACTGCCGTTATTTAATCTTGAGTAATGTATTTAGATACTGAATTAAAGTTTTGATTTGGAGATCAAACAGAATATTTGAATAATACACTAACTACTTCTAAAGCATTTCTCTCATTTTTTTTACTACTTGAGGTTAAATTATTTACTTTTCTCAGTTTTATTTTTAGCGAAATTGAGAGGGAAAAAAAAGTTCTTACTATTTTAAATCTCACAAGCGGCATAGCTTATTAGAAATTATCACTGAATTAATTTATTCTTTAATGGCATCTGCGATTTTTCACAAGATATTGTATAAAATAATTTTTTCTTTAACGTTTTGTCTGACGAATGCTTAATATACATATTTCTTAATAAAAATAAACATTTCACATATTGCACAACTTTTAATATTTTGCCATAGAGCTCTTTTTATTTCTTATTGGCGTTAATGACATTGCAGAAAAAATATTTGCGGAATAATTTTTATTTGAATGGTTTTATTAATATAAGAATGTTTCCTCAATTCATTAAGTTGCAGGAAAACTTCACTTTCATAATTTCTATAAGAGATAAGTAAAAATTATATTTTACATTTTGCTCAATTTAAACTATTTTGCAGACTACAGCTTGTAACTTACAAGTAAATTTTTGCCTTGAAAATTTCTGCATAATTTACGGCACTCTAAGAAGACATGGTAACTTTCCCAAATTTTACTCATTTTTAAATATAGACTTTATTTTATCGCTTGTAGCAGTGGAGTGATAAGGAATATTTTTACTAGTTTTAAGTACGGAATATTTTTACTAATTTTACGAAATTTTAGCTTTCGCACCTTGGTTTAATGAGTGATTAACAGTAGTGTAATGACCCACATGTCAAAATATTCTACACTAAGACGAACTAATTTTAAGAAATATTAATTTCCAGAGCATTAAAAAGTGTAGAATAGCTTACAACGCGCCAAACTTTTTCTACACCATGAAAAGAAAATCAGTATTTACAGAGGTACACGTTTACAGGAGGACATAGTATAAGACTTTGCTTAAAGCAGTGTCATGGTAAACTGAATGCATAGAGAATAATTTGTTTTTAAAAGAATTTAAATAAGAAGAGTCGATGAAAAATTTTAAGTTTGTTTTCACATTATTCCCCAAAGATGTTACACAAAAGGTTTTACTTCCATATCATCTTTAAAGTTCTTATGGTCTACAAAAAAACTGCCTCTGTTAACATGCTTTAAAAATTTGAGACTTTATAAAATGTCTACTTTAGAGGAAAAACACATAAAAAGAAAACACTCTAAACTCTGCAGTACCTTATATAACTTACGTTACTTTTATAAGCCGAAAAACCTGTTCATTTAATTAACACTACTACTATGCGAATGTTTTTCGAAACTTGTGAATATCAGTGTTTCTCCAAAAGATATTAAAACACTACAATGAAATGGTAAAATATTTCTATGTGAAATAAATTCAAAATTGAGTAACAAACATTAGGAGTTCTTTTATTTTACACAGAAAAAGATTATTAAATTTTCTTAATATGAAACATGAGTTTGAAATTGAAAACAGTTGCAGAATTTACAAACAAGAGCTTACATTGAACAAACATTTTGGACTTTCACAAACTAACAAAGTTTTACAACAAGTCAACATGAATCATGTGCAAAAATAAGCCAAAATATAAAATTAGAAGGGGACAGCAATAGATTTTTTTGAACAAGTTTTCTTGAACTCAGTTTTAATCCTTGAACTCAGCTATCGTATTTAGTTCATGTAATTAACATACTGGTAAGAACTAATTTTTATAACCGTAGTTGCACAGCCGGCCCAATTTTAAGTGTACGACCACCAATAATCAACTCCGTTGTGTTGAAATTTTGAACCCAATCCAGAATACAAGGCAACTCCTGGATCAAGTATTGAGAGAAATTCGCCTTCATGGAGGAATTTTTGATGGAACTAACTCGCATTTACGTTACAAAGAGAGGAAAACCATGAAAACCTCCCACGGTTAACCTGACGGCAAGGGGACTTTAACCCATGATCCTCTACCCTACCACTAAGGATATTTTTCGTCAGCACTGTGGTCGGTGTGAGCCAGATGCGGAATCCGTATCGACCTGCCATTGCTGCGATTCGAACCCGGTTCATCTCATTGGAAGGCGAACGCTCTATCCCTTGACCACCATGGCTCATGGTTAGATATCATAACGTTCATGCAAAACAATATAAAAATTTTATAATTTTCAATCAATTAAATTTTTACGAGATATAGTTCTAGGAAATTTATTACATGCCTGCATAAATAAAAACACGTCTTTATTTTTTAAATTATTTAAACTATGGTAAAAGAGGTAATATGTTAAAAGCTTGTGGTCAATTATCAGGACACCAAACGCGAAAGTTGAGAGAAGTGTGCATATAATAGCTATCTTGATACAAAGCTGATAAGCTGATATATGTATATTGTATCTTAAAATATTAAAATAAATTGGTTGATTCATTATACTTACAATATCCTGATGCTAACATGCACCAACACACAAGGACACCACCACCATGCTTAACTGTATCAACTAAGTATTTGGGGTGAAGTTCGTTATTTTTCCTGCTTCATACAACAAATCGAAACCCAATGTATTAAATTTGCCTTGATTCGCCAATAAGACATATATATATATATATANAAAATAGTGAAAATTAAATAAAACTAAAATGGGTAGACTCGCCCCGGTTTACGGTATATATATATATATAGCCTTGCACCAGAAAGGTTCTGGGTGCGAATCCCGGGTAAGGCATGGATGTTCTTTCATTCTCTGTAGTGTCTGTCCTTACTGTGGGAGCAACGCTGGGACCACCTAATATGTTTTACCTGAAAAAGTGGCCAACAAATCTGCCCTGTAAATGCCTGTATGACGAAAGGTCATTCCCCAGGTGGGCAATGAAAAAAAATTTAATTATTACTATCAATTGATTCATTCATTTACTACAAATGAAGACAAATACTTAACTTTCAAATGCTGTCTGTTGTTTTATTACGACTTCGAGCTATTAATTGATGAAAGAAAAGATTATAGAGTTAGCAAGCAAAAAGTAAAATCCAATTTTGCTACCATAATTTTCATACCAAGTTGCAAAAAAAAAAAATTGAAAGGAAAAATAAATAATTTTAACAACTTTACAGCCAATAAATTGAATGAATTATGAAAATTGGAATAACTGCCAAAAAATAAGTAAAATTCTAAACATTTCATTTTTTCATCGTAAAAATAACCCTTTCCTATTTATCAGCATTAGACCATTACTTTACGCATATTTCCTCATTATAAGATTTTACGAGAAATAAGGAAATACAACCATGCATAAGCAATCAAACTATCAACTACTTTTAATATTTATAACATCTATTCACAAACAAGATATAACTCAAGTCTTGTAGCACTAAATTAAAAACGTAACTCTTAAGAAATAACGATTCTTATACCATCTTCAAGAAACGTTACTATTATGCGTAGTATATAGTCAATTACAACAACGGAAAATACGTAATTTTCTCTCATCACGAAGCTCGAGTCTCTTATTTATATTTCTCTTCTTGTCTCTCCATAAAATGACTTCTATAAACAAGTAGCTCCTTCAACAAACACAGTGTTGAAGTACTCTGGCCCGAGGGTTAACTGTCACCATTTTGAGACCCCAATATTTACCCTTCCACTGCCATTCAACGAGGCAGAATTTAAAGTACCTTTTTACTTCTTTACCGGATGCGCTCTGGAAAGTCACATTTTATTCCTGTATATGTTTTGTAACACAAGGCATACCTCTCCAATCACTGTATTGAAATTTTTGAATATGCGTAATAAATCATTTTTTATAATGTACGTGCATAGAATGATGTGTATTCAAGTAATTTCCAATAAAGATGCAACGCATTAAATGATCTAGAAAAATTAATGCGGTCTTTTTGGCATTTTGGAAATTGATAGATAGCGCAACGCAAAATTAGTCCTAACCGGTTTTGACATAAGTAATAATAATGAGATAAGTCATCTTATATACAGTTTGTACACTTACGACTTTCAATGAAATAGGGCTCTATTCATTAGCTAAAATGAATTTTTCAGAATGGATACTTATTAACATGATCTGTAAACTTATTAACACTTATTATACTTATTAACATGATGAATTAATAAAACTTCATGTAGTATTATTATAAAGGAGAAGTAAAAGTTTATTTTTAAGTAATTCATAATCAAAAATATAGATTATCTGAATAAGCATACCTTTTGTTTCAACTAATTTTATAGTACTCTCAAAATATTAGGGTAGCCGCAATCTGGGAAATATGGTTCCAATAGTTTGGTTAGGACAGCGGTCCAAAGTTCGGACCTCTTAATGTTAATTCTACTTTTTGCGTATTTCGTCATTTTAAAATAAAATTTTGCGTATTGCATATTCGTCAAATTTTAAAATAAAGGAATTTTAATCCCTAAATATTTACCAGGTCACAAAAAATCACGCCGTATATCTATTCGTAATCCAGGAGTCAGAGATATAAGTAATCACCATTTTATAATCACCATTTTACTCCATTCGGCCAATCAAAATTTCTCAATCGTGTAATCCTTTTACATTTTGGAAATAAAAAGCGAAACAGTAAACTTGCTTCAAACTATAAACATAAGTACTTTGCAGCCTCAGTTTCTGTATATAAAAAAAAAGCAAAGAAAAAAAGAAGGGGGGATCTTTTTCAAAATTTTTTATTTAGTTAAGGCAATAACAAATAGTTTATGGCCTTTAAGTTTTTTTTTTTTTTTGCTTTTCTTTTTATACTTCTTTCTTTATTTTTGTTATTATGTGTTATTAACTTGTACCATATTTAATCTTTGTATTTTTTTTTAAATATTGTGACTTTGTACAGATCTAAATTCTTAATAAATTCTTGCTGATTGGGCTCGTTCCTAGGCTAGAGTGGAGCCGGACCAGTAGCCAAGCTTTGGGCTATATGGTAAAGGGTCCATAATGACCTAGGTACATGTCCAAATCTTGGAGAAAAGAAGAAAAAAAAAGTATTTTGCAGCGTTCACGCCAGTATGGCGATATGACCAAAGAAACAATTGTCGCAAAATGTTCTACCAATGTCGCTAAAATCATACGCGTGGGCGACAAAATTGTCGCCTAGAAATATGTTAGAAAATTTCAAAATAGTAACGAAAAATATTTTTTTTTCATCGAATTCCATCCATTTAAAAAAATTGCTGTACTAATTTCATTGTTCTACACGTAGGTTGGGTTTAAATTATAAAATTTTTCACATTTTTGCGAATAATTTAAGGAGGGATTTGGAGGAACAGTTAACATCAGTCTAATGAAGCTGATTTATGTTGATTTAGAAACAGATATAATTTTAAAATATTGTATTTAATATCTAATACCAGCAGGACATTATAAAGAGCTAAAACAACAGGCACATAAAGTGATATTAGAGAAATATTCATTTTCGATATTTACATTGAACTTAAAAAAATTTCTTCCTCAAGGAAAACAAGTTACTGAAACTTCCAATTCAAATTCTCAATTTCTTCATTGTGCTTCTTTTATTTGTTTAACCTTTTACAAACTATCGTGAAAATGTAGTTACTCTAGTTTCATAATTGTTGTTAGGAGTTCGAAAATATGTATTCAGTTAAAAGCTTGTTTGCTTAGCGCTTGTATTTTTTTAAAGGATTTCTAGCTTGCTGTTTCATTTCTTAAAAGTACGTAATAAACCTGATATGTGCTACAAAATGGGATATCAAACATATGCGTTTGAAGCCTCTCCACTGAAATATTTTTAAATCAAATTGCAAGAAATATTATATGTCTAGATCAGTGGTTCCCAAATGGTGCCCCGTAATACCCTGAAGTTCCGTAAAAAAATTGATAGGGGACCGAGAGTTATTATTTACTTTTTTACCAGTTATTATTTTTTAAAGTATTTTGCCAGTATTGATTATATTATCAATAATCCTTTATTTATTTAATATTTCTGCTGCCTTTATGATATTAATCGAAATAAAATGCTACTGCAAAAAAAATGGTAATTTTATTGGCATTTTCTTAATGGTTTTTATTTTAATAGTAATAAATTGAATAAATTAAGAAAAGGATATGGATTTTTAAAAAAAAATTGCAACGGTATTTCAAATCAAAATAACATATCTTAATTCGTTAATTTATTGCCTCTTACATAAAAATATTGAGAAAGATGGAGAAGATAAAGAATATTACCATGGATTACCATTTTCAATGTTTAAAGCAGTTTATATAAATATATACATATATATACAGTGAAACCCCGATTTTACGTTTCTCAGGGGACTGGGTAAAAAAAACGTAAAATCCGGGAAAACGTANTTTTGTTATATATATATATATATATATATATAGTTTTCATTTCAATTATTTTCAACCTATATATACACACCAAAAACAAATTCAGAACTTAACTAGATACAAGAACAGAAATGCGAATTCAATTGTCGGACGTAAAACCTAATTTTAGGTAAAACGATACTGAACAATAAAAAATTGAATTCCTTTTTTTAAAATATTTTCAAAATAAATGTCTTTAATTGGTTTATACCTTCACATTTGTTTTTCTTATACTCTATTTATAAAGTCAAGATTCCGTAAGAGAAGGTTGATCATTTAGGGTTCCGTAGCGAAAAGATGAATGAAGAAAAAATGGGAACCAATGGCCTAGAAAGTAAAATGCTTAAATCGAATTTCTGCATTTTTATTTAGTTTCTCTTTTTTTTTCGATTGGCAAAGCTCCAACTATTTTTTAATATACATTTTTTCTTTTTAAAGAAAAGATCAGTTTTGAGATTTATATATACTACTACTAGATTGCACCGTTGCTCACTTCACCTCTTAAACCCCTTAATTGGCTCAGAGTCATTCTTGTTCGTTGTGAAACAGAAATTGTATTGATAAACAAAATTAATTCTTTATATAATTTACGGACTACTGCTACCCTCAAAACACATTAATTTTCATATCCTTATTTTTTGAAAAATTTTAAGAATGGACAATAATTTTTGATATTTTTGACATAAATTTGACAAAGAAACGATCTCGTCTACGAGGAATAATCGGGGTAAATTAACACGTCAGATAATTATAAACAAGAGAAAGAGCACGAAAATTTTAACAACGGCAATAAGACTCTAATTTGCGATCCAAATATCACAGATGATTGTTGCCACCATTGTGGTTAAAAAATAAAAATTTACTGTCAGCACTTGCTTCATTTTTAAGGCTTCATTCGTTGCTCGTTTCACTCACTAACCCCGTCTTTGTTTAGCAACTTCTTTTTCTCTCGATTTCTACAAATATTATACAATTTATTTTATATTACTGTCGATAAACAATTTTTTTTATTAGCATAACAGGTCCCATTTGTGAGAACCAGAGATGAACAAAAATGCAATCCAATAAAAATTTTCAATTACATGTAGGTGTGTATTTTATTTACGTTGCACTAGAACTGCACAATGGACTACTGGTGACCGTCTGGGAAACATCCCAGAGGATGATCCGAAGACATGTCATCAAATTTTTTATCCTCTGCAGAGAGGATGGCTCCTCCGCTTTGGTAGCCCGACGACCTACGCGCGAGGTCGATCACTTTACGGTAGAACAGTTTAACGAGGACCAATACCGAGCACTCTCGGTCCCTACGCAAACTAATCCAAACTGTCACCCACCCGCACACTGACCGCAGCCAGTGATGCCTTACTTCGGTGTTCTATTGGGACGATCTATATCAGTTACTCTAAACTGACTATACTATATCAGTTTCTCTAAATCATGATTACAGCATATCATAATGGGTCCTCCCTGGCCGAGCAGTATCGCCCGCCAAACACTCTGTTAAGCGTGGAGGTGGCGAGTTCGAATCCCGCCGTAACCCTGGATGTATTCTTTGTGATGTCCTTCTCTATATTGTGCTATCTGTTCTTCTACTTTACAAAGGTTTATAAGGTAATTAGTTACGGCGACCCAGGCCAATGGGCCCATACGCCAAGAATCATGATGTCTCGCCGCCACGAAAGAACCCGCAAAGTATTTGAGGCCATGCAGAAGGTGGACTCAACGGCACAAGGCCTCGAGCCACGCACGAAAAAAAGCACCACAAGTCGTGTCGGCTGGCAAAGGAGGCAAGGAAGAGTACTGTAAATGATGTGGCCGGAGTGAACGCGGAGACGTCGAGTCTCGGCACCAGCCTGGATCGACAGCAGTTGAGCAACCACCAAGGTTCCTCCGGCCCGCGAAACCTCTCGCTCCAAAACCATACTTTATTAAAACAATAAAAATCACTTAAAAATTTACAATAAAATCGAGCAAAGGCTCGCAAAACAGATGTTACAAGAGTCGTAGGTGGATGCCCTAAGGCTTACAAATCCGGAATGAATCGGCGGCTCAGGATCGATATCTAGTTTTTTTTTTTGGATCAATCCTTTTGCTCACGGGATCGAGGGACAGCTTTGCTGGAAAGTGCTGTGATTAATTTTGTGTGACAAAGGTTTATAAGCCTTAATTGAGCACACAAGCCTGCAAATGTATGTTGTACATCAATAAACATATAATTTAAATTACAACTGTCATCGTGTTTGCAATAATCAATTGCTTATAATTGTGATTACAACTTCACATAATTTGGATTACTACTCTAATCGTTATTATAAGTAATCAGAATATGTAATAACATGATTACAAGTAAATACTATGGTAAACTATAATCATATTATACTATACAGATCGGGTAATGTATTGCATGACACATTTTGTACTTATTTACATACAACGTGTGTAATTACGTCTGTAACGAAAATGTACGTACTTAAGCATTTACCTAAACACATTGTAAAGTATGAACATACAGATTTTAACATATTTTACGTTTGTATGCACATACAAAATATGCACGCTATGTACGTCCTCTCCCCTCCCCGAAAAAAGTTTACCACTCTGAATAACTTTTGACATGATAGGATCGTTACGTTTTAGGATTCAAACTTAATGGTTGGAAGAGGTGACCTTCAATATGCTATTTAATGAGTGCAGGCGATATTTTACAATACGAAATCGGACACAAAAATCGTGCTTTTTCTGCATAAACATTTCTTTTTCCAAGATGAATTCAGATTTTCTCCCTCCCAAATACATTGGGGTATGGTCCTTATAGTTTGGTCAATTGAGCGATCCAAAGTTTTACACTTTAATGCTTTGCATTATCTCAAGAATTTGTTAAGCAAATTGAAACATTTTTGTAAATAGTAATTATAAAATTCGTTTATCCAAAGATAATTCCCTGCACAAAATGACTTAAAAGTAAATATTTATTTTTATTTATTGATAATTTAAAAAATTTTGAAATATTAAATTTTTTACATTTTAAAGAATACAAAATTTGAGCGAAATCTGTCAAATAGTTCCTGAGAAATCAAATTTTTAAAAAAAATTATTTTTACAGTAATTGATTATATAGCAGTAATTACCTGTAATCAATGATGTGATCGAAGCCAAAATCAGGTGAGAAAGCCAGGAAGGAAAAAATTTTAAACAATAAAAAAGCTTTGAATTGCCCTTAATTCTAATTTTTTGTGGGATCTTTGCACTCTTCTTCCTTTTTATCCATCCAATACTTGCTGTTATTTTTTTCGGAGCATGTTCTGTGACTTCCACACCAGCTGCATTTTCCATTGAATCTTTCAACTACCATACTTACTAACGTTAGTCTTTCACAAGTAATTATTTGCTTGTTGACAGAAAAGTCTAGTATCACTACACAAGTTTGACCATAAGTAAAAGCAACGACCGTCTTCACAAGTTCAGTTAAGAGGATATCTCACATATTTCACTTCTGAGACCAAATGCACTGTTGTAATAATTTCTGTAGCAATATTTTCAGTTTGTTCAAGAACTTATTATCATTGGTAATATATAGGTATAATCAACAAGGACTTATGCGTGTACAGCAATGAGTGGAGAAATATAGGATGTCTTATATCTCAGTAATACATGATAATTTATGAGTTTATTATAACTATTTTCAAAATAGGCAACACTTCGTTTACTACATACTCGTATATATTTACAGAATGTTCTAATGAAGAAAAAAAAATATCCAGAGAATATTTGTTCAACTGAAAGACTACTAAGTGAAAAGTCAACAATTTTTCAACAAAAAAAACTTCCTTTAAACATTTTTTATGAAATTCAGATTTCCTGAAAACCATAGTATGAGAAAAATGGAAACTCTTGTTGAATACAATTATTTACACTAAAAACTGAAATTTTTATATTGAATGATCACCAATTATAAATAAACCTAAGATAATCAGACGTCCTAAAAATCTTGAGGACAGTTCTCGAATTTCAATAGCTGTTCCTCAAAAACACACAATTCTTTTGGTTTTGAGACCATTTGTTCCCAAATCATCTAGAATTTGTCCAAAAACATTTCATCATTTTTTACATGCTTTGAAATAACAAAACAATTACAAATCAGCATGTTTTTTTTAAACAAGTTAATTTTGTCTAACATAAAATACCAAAAAAAAAAACATGCTAAAACTTATAGAAATTCCCCACTTGCAGGGGTGATTGTGAGCCCAAGCCAAAATTCCGGAAAATTTCTCGAGTTAAGTTTAATTTGAAAAAAATTTAAACAAGTTTATTTTTCCTTTTTCTCAATATTTCTTAGTTTACTTAAAATATATTTACAATTTTACACATACCTATGATGACCTGGAGAAGTAATTAAAATTTACAAATATGTCTTTTTTTCTTGAGTTTAAGATTATAACAACTATTTACTGTTAAAAAATGAATATTAATCATGATTATAAGCTTATAAAGTATCGCTCAGGCTCTCCCTTACAAACAAATAAAATAAACTGTGTTTTTAAGTTCCACCTATGAAAATTTGATTTCCGGAAACTTCTGTGATCAATGATCCTTTTAAACGTCTGGACCTTCAATCTCTGGATCACTGTTAGCGAAAAATCCGGAAATCCGGATTTTTTCCGGAGCACAATCAGCCCTGTCCACTCGTCTGAAAATAATTTCAGCAAAGAAATTAATTAATAATCATGTACTCTTTCATTTTACAAGTGTTAACCAAATGCAGATCATATGATAAATAACAGCTGCTTGGTA
This sequence comes from Parasteatoda tepidariorum, assembly GCF_043381705.1. Lineage (NCBI taxonomy): Eukaryota > Metazoa > Arthropoda > Arachnida > Araneae > Theridiidae > Parasteatoda > Parasteatoda tepidariorum. The sequence goes on along the minus strand of NC_092206.1, from coordinate 65,930,741 downwards.
ATGAAAGCAAGTTTGATGAGAAAGATTCTGCTAGTAGTTATTAATTTAAAAATTAGTAATCTGATAGTAGTTATTAATTTTTTTAAAAAACATATAAATTAGTATTTTTCATAAATATATAGGTATCCACAAAATGAAAAATTCTTTGAGGATGCTCCATTGAATTGTTCTTAAATAATGGTTAAAAAATCTAGTGACCTTAGGTAAAACCAGATAGAAGATATAAAAAATTATGAATGTGGGTTATTTGAATTGTGACAAAATTGCATTTAGTTATTAAAGAAAACACAAGTCAAAGTGAAAAACCTATTTATTTACATTACATCAACAAATAATGTATATTTGTCAAACACACATAAATGTAGGCTAAAATATGAATGAATGCAGATTAAGTTAAATGCCATTAACAGCTAGCTGTATCCAACTGCAAAAACATAAAACACTTTTTTTTTTTTAAATTGAACCATTATCTAGGATGTCCGAATTGGGGAAGACGAAACATCAAATTACAATTATGAAATATGGAGTGTTTGAAATGAAAGACTTGATGGAGAAAACAAAAACAGCAGCAGCGGAATCTCTTCATCGCATCCGATAGTTAAAAGAGCTAGAAAGCTCAGAAAGCTCTCCTTTGAAATCAATATCAACGGAGAAATCAAGATCTCTCTGGAAAAAAAATTACAAACTGTAAATATCTTGCAATACAAAAAAAAAAAAAAAACTACAACAGAAATAGCGTTCAATGCTTTTGAAATAATTTGATTTTTATTTTAATTATTTTAAGAAATCTTATTTTTGCCATATTTTTTTATCAATATCATACTTAGCTTTTATAGAATAGTAACAATGATTAAGTCAGTTTTAAGTGTGTCAAATATAACATTTTAATATATACTGTGACTGATTTAATTGGTAATAGGACAGTCAAGTTTAATGTATTAAGTACTTTAGAAAAATAGTTAAAAATAAATATGATGAAATGTTTCAAATTTTCAGAATAAAAAAAAATGTCAAGTTGGTGTGCCGTAATGGTCAAACTAACTTATTAAAGCAATAATTCAACAACAAATTTAAAAAAAAAAAAAAAGGTAATACCTTGTTTTTAGGATTTGGTTGCATACTAAATACACCATATACCTCTTCACCCCGTTTCACAGTCAAGTATTCATCAAAATAAAAAACAGTTTGTTTCCAATGAGTGTATGGTGCTCCTGGAGCTATAAACACAAGTAAAATGAGTTTTAAAAATTAGCAAAGCACATTTAGAAATCATATTGTATGAAATCAACATTAAGAGAAATTATAACTTAATATTTTTTGATAAAGCTTTACATACACAACTTTTGCAGAATAAATTGATTCAAAAAAAATTTTCAAAACAGTTGAAAAAATGAAGGTGTAACAAATAGGACAATCACTGATATCACTCAGTTCTAAATAAAACATCTAAGATTTTTTTTAAATAATGAACCATATTACTGCTTAATATACTAGCACATTTTTAATAGGAGGAAAATTAAGGAAGTATATGGGAAAAAAATTTCAAAAACTCTAATTCAAAATTTTTAACAGAAATTACACATTTTAGGATTAAGTTTATGACTTGCTCACTATAATTAAGTGCAAAAAAATAGAAAAACTATGTAAAACTCAATAATACTACTGTTAATTAATACAGTAGAACCTTGATCAATCATTTGTCTATGGACAATTTATTATGAATGATAAATGCAGGAAAACAACGAATGCAGACCAACTTAAAAGTATCAAACAATGAATTAAAAAAATTTGTGAAAAATAATCAAGAAATAATGGATTTAAAAATTATTAATTTAATAATGAATCTAAAAAATTTCAATTAGCGAAATTGTGGTATTTAATGCAAAAATTTTGATGATACAAAAAAAGATGAAGGGAGCACATTTACTTTTGCAACCATTTCTCGTACCGAGAATTCAAGTTTCCACATTTTCATCAACTGTTGCGTGAACATCAAATGTGATGTTTGAGTCAATTTCCCCTTACTGTAAAAAATCCCATTAACTTCCTCATAAGTATCAGGAGTTACTGTATTACAATTAAAATCCAATATTTTCGGAAAAAAGTCAGTGGAATTTCAAAACAAAAAAGGTGGGAATCTGCTGGTTAAAAAAAAATAATTCAAACTAGTATCATTAATATTATAAGAATAGTATTTGTATCAGGACCATTAAAACAATATTTAATGAGGAAAAGAAAAGACGCAGGATTTGGATTGAACGATGGATCAAGGTTCGAATGTATACAGAGTAGTTTTGACACTTTCAAAAAAAAAAAAAACTAAAGTACATGCAGACGTGCCAACCTAGCAAAATTAACATTCAGGAGTTTCCCTAACAAGAATTCAGGAGATTTCAGGAGGGGTAAAAAAAGGAGCATGGTATGCAACATTTGGCACTTCTAAGGAATTTTAAGTAAAAAATTTATTAAATATAAGAATGCAAGAAATTTTACACACTAATAGAGCAATAATTGTTTAAAAATATTAAATGGAAATAAAATAATTAAACACAGATTTAGCAACACAAAACTATATTAGGTAGATACTCTTTAAATAAATACCATTTCCTTAATAAAACATTATTCAAAAACCCGACACTGTAATAAAAATACACAAAAACTTTTAAAAAATAAACAAATTGAATAAGTATTTTATTTTAAAAAACCAATTCAATACTAATGTCTGTACAATAAAGAACCAATTATCCGGGATGCTCGGGACCATCGCTATCCCGGATGTCTTAATTTCCCGGTTTCCTGGATCGACAAAAAAGTGTCGTTAATCGATGTTTTATCAAACCCAAATTACAAGGAAAAAATGTAAACACATTTTAAAGTAAGAGAAAAAAGAAAAGCACTCCTAAATCTAAAAAGGAAAAAAATTGTAGAAAAATAAAATTTAAAAGAATAAAAAAATTTGCAAGTTTAGACAAGAAAAACAAGTTTAAAAAATAATTACGATTCCTAAATCAACTAATAAACAAAACCAATGATTAAATAACGCAATATATTTCATGGGGGGGGGGGCGAAAATAAAAGGAAAACCTATTAATCTAAATAAAAACAACACTTGAAAATTATCGAACCGAAACGATAGTTAAAAAACGGCACTAGCATAAATATTAAAACCTAGAACAAGGCAAGATCAACGGACTTAAAAAAAAAAAAAAACTAATGAAAAAATTTGGTAATACAAATAATTTTATTGAGTGCAAAATTTATCATGAAAAAGAAAAAAAAAACGTAGTGGAATCAGAAAAACGAAACTGCAATCTGCTTCATAAAATAATTGTATGCTTAAATTAATAAACAATTCTCCTTTTTTTTTTTTTTTATAAAAACGCGATTTTTAATTAAAGCAGGTGTGATTCCACATCAAGAAAAACTTGCGAATGATACCGCACTTCCAAAGAATCAGAATTTATTCAAAAGAAAAACATTTTATTTTTATTAATCGATGTCAAATAGATAAATATATTTTTCTCTTTCATCTTCTGTTCACTGATATGCATGTGCAATGCATTTTCCCCACCCCCTCGTAAATCAAACTAGCAAACGAAATCATCATGCCACTCCTTTGAGTTTAACGACCTAAAAGAGAATAAAGATCTAAAATCTTCAAGGTCGCGGAAGAAATGACGTTTCTCTGGGTAAACGGGGAAAAAAATTCTTCCCTTCCTCACATTTTCCTCTACTCAACTTCAAGGATTAGTCCAGTTTCCGCTTTTTTTTTCATATCGTTTTAGTTCAAAATGGCGGGAGAACCGAGCAAATTTTTTTTCCGGATTATCTGGATACCAGATAAATGGTTCTCTACTGTATGCATGAAAAAAAGAGTTGCAGACTTAGCTCTCCGCAATTAAGTCTTGCTAAAGTCATTGGTACATGATTTGTTGAAATTGATCCATACTTCCGTTTCGACTTAAGACATCCTTGAAATTTTTTTTTTTTAAATATACGAAGACTAAACGAATAATTGATATCACGTTGCTAGTTTACGAGCTTGTTGCCAACCGTGGAAAAATACGCATTAAAAACTATAAAAACAGCAAGATACAATATCAATTCCAACTATCGAGAGTACGAGTTTCCCCACTCCTGAACGGACGTCACTCGATAACGACATGTGACGTCATTGCATTCAACTCCACACGAAAGAAGAGGAAGATTTCACCCGCCCCCAGTGTAAGGGGGCGGGTGAAATAGGAGTGTTTTTAGAGGTAACGTTGAAGAGGGGGGAAAATAAAGCATGTTCAGCTACGCTTCAGGCAGATGGTAGTTTGATAAGAGGGGATGGAATTCAAGCTGAAAGAAAAACTTACCTTCGCACTCGCGGAAAAATTAGGTAATTTTGAGTTTGGCCGTCGATCGCAGTAAAATTCGGGAGTTTTTCAAATCAATTCCGGAGGGCGGGAGAATAACTCAAAATTCGGGAGACTCCCGCAAAATGCGGGAGAGTTGGCACGTCTGTACATGCTTAAAAAAAATTAACATGCTTTTCTCCTTAACTGCTTAACTGAATCTCACCAAAGGTTCAAAAGTAATAAAATTTCTTTTATAACATATATATATAGCCCAGCAATTAACAGCGTTATCAAGTTTTGATGAAAAAATAAGAGTAATATGTATACACATTCAAATTATTTAAAAACAAAGTTTAACATTCTCCAAAAAAAAAAATTACAAGACTTCTTGCCCAGGGGAAAATTAATAATGTTTCCGGGTGCAGACAAAATTAAAAAATAAGAATATGCTTATAAAATTTACCTGTTGAGAATCCAATACGCTTATGGCATTTTGTAAATTCTACATTGAAAAATGTGACAAAAGCTTGAATATAATCATCCCTTTGAACAGATAAGAGAAAAGGAGATTTAAATGACAAGTCTTCTTTTTTCACTGTGTACAGATCAATTTCCTAAAATTTAAATTAACATTTTTTTAAAATTACATGTCACACAATTTGGTTTTAACAGTTAGAAACTTGAAAAAAAAATGCAAACTTAAAGAAAAAACTGAGTACAAAAAATCATGCATTTTAAAATAAAAATAATGAACATTTTTATTGTATGTAATTTGCCGTAAGCTTTTTTTTAAAATGATGCACAAATAGTATCATTAAAATCCTACTACTATAAGCATTACAGAATTAGATATTTAAACTAGAGATTTAACAAAATTCAAACAATTATATTATATTTATGTTTAAACAATTCCTTTTTTTCCCTTTTTTATAGAAGCCACAAAACTAAAAAACTACCAAATTTTAAAATTTTTCATTCTCAAGTTTTACGTTGCATAAACAATCACGAAAAATATATGAAGAAAATAAATTATCAAAAGAACAATTTTATTTTGAATATTAATGTCACATACAGTGTAATATTTATACGAAGTGTACCTGCTAACATATTGCAAGCTTGATCTCAAGCATCATTAAAACTGGAAGGGGAAAAAAATTGTCCCATAAAACAAACTGAAGTAATGGAACATTTTTACTCAGTAATAAAAAATTTCTTCAAATTAAACATGCACTGAACTGATCAAATGACTAAAATTTAATAATTTTTCGAAACAGATTTTAATTTACACTAATAAACATGGTATGAAATTCAATAAAAGTGTTTATGGTATAAAAGTTTTATTTGTATTTTGTCTAAGCTTTATTATGAGTTTTATCTACTTGAAAACTTTTAATGCAGAAACAAAACAAAAATGTTAGAGGAATATACTTCAGAGAAGAGAGCTAGAAACCTAGCTGCCTATTGCTCTTCCAATGTAGTAACATTGATATTACATTTTTGTCTTTACTATGCTCTCAACTATATATATATTTTGATAATGGTGCTCTAAAAATTATTCACTTAAAATGTCCTTTTGTACAATTAGGATTTTATACATGTGGATATTATATTGTGTGGCTTTTATTATGTTCACTGATATAAAAAGCTTTTTCGACCTTAGTATTCTAAAAATCAGGGGTGATTGTGGGTTCAACTCAAAAATCGTGAAAATTTCTTGAGTAAAATCATACAAAAAATTTATATCTTTATAAATTTAAATCACTAAAATTTTCAAATGAATTATATGCAGCATAATTTAAATGAATAATTACATGTAAGTTTACTTTTATCTCTCATCACATTATTATTCTACCAGAAAAAATAATTGCAAATGAAAGAGATGCCAAGTACAAATTCTAGTTCTAATATTTTTAAATAAAATATACACGAATTTTTATTTATAAATATGATCAATGATTTCTTGATACTTCTGGACTTAGGACTTCCGGAAACTTTCGGATTGCAGTTAGCGAAAAATCCGGAAATCAGGATTTTTTCTGGTGAACAATCAATCACCCCTGAAAAATAATACCCTAAAATTGAATCTAACAAAAAAATTACATAAAGCCTTGAATTAATATCTCTACATTACGGAATTTCATTGCTATAATTTCAGTCTTCATCATTGAAAGTTTAGTTCAAAATTACACTAAACAGATAAATTTTTTGAGCTAGTCATGTAGCTTTCCCACTAAACTTTTGACTTTTGACAAATTAACCATTCAAGGGCTATATTTAAATCCTGGGTTATAGGCACTTCTAATTACATATGATTAAGTGAAAAATATCAGCCTCTTAAAACCGATCAATTTCTTTGGAAATTACATTGAAAATATTTATACCTTTAATAAACAACTAGAAGTCACAACTTGCTTAGGATCCACACAATCAACTAAAGGTTCAGTAATGGCAACTTTACGAATACAGCTCATATTAAAGCCATACACACTGTCCCACCCTGCAATAGACATTTTCAATAGATACACATTTATTTATTTTACTAAGTACAAACTTTTACCAAATACATGACAGTTTTACATACATGATATTTTTTCATCTTTATATTGTCTATCTTCAATCCCTAAGACAAAAAGCGTTGCTCGATCAGGAAACAGCATACCATCTGATTTCTGCAATTAATTTGCAAAAAATTACATAAATTTCACTGACTACATCATAAAAAATATGTTAAAATATCAGCAGCTTATGAATTTTGAAATTACCAGGGTATACAATTACAGTCAAATTCATTGACTGTGGTCCATTATTTAACAAGGAAGTGCAACCAAGAAATTTTTAACAATTTATAGTTTAAAACAGTGTTCCCCAACCTTTTTATCACCGCGGACCTGTCAACGTTTGATAATTTTCCCGTGGNAAGGGAGGAGGAATTGATTGTTTATATTTCTGATTTATTAATTTTAATTTAATTGAATTTGAACATGCCTTCAAAATAAAATACAGTAACACCAAAAAATAAATAGAAAGTGATTTAACATTTTAACTTACTAGAACTTTAAATCAATGAGAACCCTGAGCTTCTTTCTTTGCAATGAGACAGTTCCATCTGGGGGTAATCGGAGACAATGATACATTACAAACATTTAAAAATTATGTCACTACCTTCAGGGGCCCCTTTTTTTCAAATAAATAAAATTTAATGGAACACAGATATATTCGGCCCGGTACCATTTGATCCACGGACCGGTACCGGTCCGCGAAAAAACCTACTAAAAATTATTACAGAATATTTCTTTTTTCTTTCCTTTTTTTTTTTCAATTATCAAAAAAAATTTGCTTATTGTAACTTTCAAAAAAAAAGTTTGTAGCTTCAGGGTTCATACTCTTTCTAAGAAAGTAAATTTCAGGAGTTTCTAAGGAGTTTTTCAGGAGTACAATACAATAAATTCAGGAGGTGCGAGGGAAAATTATATACTTTGTATAATTTTAATATAGCTATTTATAAAATTAAATTTACAACATTACAAAAAAAACCACAAAATAGTAAATTAATAAAAAAAGGATCTTAAAATATTATTTATTTTAAACACTTTTTAAAGACATATATGTCTTATTCAGTTCTTCACATATTTTAAGCTTAGATATTTTTTCTTTAGCATGACGCCTTAAGGCATTTGCTTTTGAAATTAATGAGAGATCACATTTTTTTCTGCCTGATCAGAATAATCATCAGAAGTTTTATTAAGTTCTTGTATATCATCCTCCAAATGTTTCTTTTTTCACCCTTAGCTTTATTATTTGTAATTACTTTCTCTTTTTCCAAATGTGCAAGATATCTTTGAAGTGCAACTGTAGCTGAAACAATGAGTTCTTTTGAAATAATGACTTTTTCAAGTCCACCAACAAATCGTAGATGGTCATCAATTATTCTTTTAGCCACAATTGTTTGGTTTGCCAGATTTTCAACCGATTGACCGAAAACCCTCTCTCACCAGTTGCCTGGCCATGAGAAAGCAGAAGTAGAGGTTTAATTACGTTCCACAAATTGGGATATTGTGAACTTGACAAGAACTCACAGTATAACACATCTAGTCGATCTACGCTAGGATCAAAATTATCGCCAATGCAGTGCCTAAATTTTGTCCTAGTATCCATGCTGTTAAAATCTTCAACAAATTGAACATATTCCTTCAGAATGCTATCACAATCTTCTTCTTTTACTCTACCTGCACTGGTCAAATGAAATAATATTTTTCAAAGCTTGTTTAAATTTGCTTCTTTATTAACATGCACTGTACAAGGATCAATGCTCGATACATTTCGCACTAAAGAGAAATTCAGTGGTCACTTTTCAATTAGCTTTTTTGACAACTTCAATAAAAATTGCCTGCAATTCAAATAAAATTCCATTGTTTTCTCTTCATCCTTCAAAATTTTCGTCTTTATCAACTCTTTTCTGGCAACAAAGCCAACATCAATTTTGGTTGCCTCTTTACAAATTTCTTTATCTTCGAGATTTATACTTAACACATTGTATTAAGTATAAATCTATTATGATGCTGGAAGCTTTTCTTCTTTTATAAATCTGTTCAGCACATCTTTTAATAGCAAGTAGAGATCACCATTTAAAAATGGTAACGCGGGCTTATCAGTTTGATACAATTTTAAGAAAGATTCAACATCTTTCACAACAGGTAAAATGAAATTACATTTGGCAATAAATAGTTCATCTTTAACCACGTTCTGTAAGATTGTATACGATTTAATGTTTGGCCGAGAAAACTTTTTGTTTTCTATCTCCTTCAAATAAGTTTTAACATCAGGCAAAATTTCTAAAAGTCGAACTAAAACTTTTTTATTCTCCACCCACCTGTGCTTGCAAAATTTTGAAGGGAACTTTACAAATTCAGGATTTACAGATTCAAAATCTTCTCTTCGAGCAGGAGAGTCTTTAAAAAATTGGTAAACAGATGATGCAGCATGCTCTACTTTTGGAAAAGCAATAGAGCAACCACCCTTAAAGGTATTATGCACTATGTGCAGTCCACATGAACTTACATTCAAGAGACTCACATTGTGTTCATTCTTCATTTTTTCTATCATTATGCCTAGCACTTTTAGGTTGACATTCGGGCCATCCATAGATAATAGTAAACTTTTAGTATTTATGCACAAGCATTTCTCAGTTATTTTTTCAAATAAAAGTTCAGATGTAACATGTCCTAGAAAGTCTGAAGAATAGTAGCATGTATTTATTTGGTTACCATCCCAAAATCTTACATGACAATCCAGTTTTTGAATTGATTAACATCATTTAGACTTTCATCAAAAAGCAGTACATAATTGGTTTCCTCTTTCACTCTTGACTTAAGTAGAGACAAAAAATATGGCGCAATACCAAAAACTGAGAGGTGGCAGTTTTTCTTTCCACCACAACTGAAATTGCTTGCTATCTGGCTATCAGAAAACATAGCTTTAAAAAGAAAATTTGCATTTTCACAAGATTTGTAGGAATAATGTGAGCTTAAAACCTTTAAAGTTCATAAAATTTCAGCTTTTGTAGTGAGGCTATTCAAATGAATTGCTCGATTCAAATTATAAACCGGCACAGGAACAACACTTAGCAGCCAATCTTTATACAGTTCATTTGCTAGCCAGGGACGAAAGGGATGGGAAGACGGAAGGAATGATTAATTATTTTCTCCGTTTAAGAAAAGTTTCTTATTTTTGTTAAAAAATTTTCAGGAGATAAAATTTAATTTTCAGGAGTTAAAATGCCAATTTCAGGAGTTATAAGGGCCCTTAGAAAAAAAAAGCTAATTTCAGGAGTTTTTCAGGATTTTCAGGAGGAGTATGAACCCTGTAGCTTTCGGTGAACCACATTAGTTAATGGAAAATCTTTCAGGGTATAAAAAAAAATTTACTCTAATTAAATTCGAGAAAAAATAGTATGAAGAAAACTAATAGTATAAGAGAGTAAGAATCCCTCATTCATTTTTGTAATGAATCACACAACTTCTTGAACTATGCATCTATAGCACAGGAAGGAATGCATAATAAATTATGGCCATTGCAATGACTGACAGAAAAAGCTGTTATATAAACTACTGAAAAGATACTTCATGCTGCTCAGGTCTCAGTCAGGATAAAAACCTGCCCCATTGTTTGTTAATCACATGCTCTTAATTTTTAGAATTTAATATATTTTATCCGCTCTCATCATTGAAAATGTAAAAAATTGAAATTCAAACAATTACCAAAGAAAATTAAGTGAAAATAAAATCAAATTATAGATATTTATCCCTTCAGACTAAATAAAGAACACTAAAAATGTTTTTTAATTTTTGTGCATTAAAATTCTAATTTAATAATTTTGACTCACTTTAATACGACAAATGAGCACCCTGAATAGAATTGAACACTTTGTTTTCATTATAAACAGATTTAATTATAACATACCACAGGACTAAATAAGTTTATCTGCAATGACTGTAATAAAGCATGCCACATAATTTAGAAGGACTAATTTTTACACATTTTTATTAACATACTCACTTTTAAAAATGCCTGATTTAAAAAAAAGCTATTTAAACAGTTTCAATTATTATCATCATTTTAAATATTAACAGACCAACAAACTGTATATAATATAGATTTTGTAAGAAGTAATAAAAAAAAGGAAGAAGGTAGAAATTTAAGCAGGTTGAGTCACTTTTCACAACTACAGTAATACCTTGAAAATCCAGAATTTTAAAATCCGAAACTTCTGAAACTTGAACTTATGAGAAAAAGTTTGTTTAATCGATTCTTAAAAAAAGTTCAATTTAAAAATAAAATCATAAAACTCTGGCTGTGAAGCATTAAAAGGTGAGGATTATGATTTATTGAAAGGTTTTTATTTTCTGTATTTTGTAATTGTATGAATTTTTGTAAGATTTATTTTACGGATTTCAGCTGTTATATGATAATCTTAATTTTTTTTGAATCAAAATGCATGTGGTTAATATTTATGCAACATTGTAGTCTTTATAAAAACTATATTTAAGCTCATAATATATTTTTTAAAGAATAAAAATCAATTAATGTAGTCATCTCGCAATTCCTTCATAAACAGAAAAGTCTGACTTTCTTTTGAAAAATCCTATATTCCTAATTTACTTGATAAAACTAAACTTGAGATATAAACTTAAAATCTCTTTTAGTATTTTCTCACACAGAGAAGTTACTTTTTCCATAATGATTAAATTAGTCACTAACTTTAAGCCTAGAATATATAACATCTGAAAGAATATCTGAATGCATAACATTCATTAATGGAGATATAACATAATACATTTTATAAAATAACTAGCAAATTAATAACTAAATTAACAAAGCAAAACCTATTGGAAAATAAGAAATATAATACAAACCAGCCATTTATCTCTAGCATACAACACAGTATCTAACATTGATTCGTAAAACAAACAATAGCCCATCCACTCTGAAATTATGATATCAACTTTTTCTACCGGTAGTTCAACTTCTTCCACCTTGCCTTTTACAATAGTTATAACTAAAAATAATAAGTTTTCAAATTGATTACAATGATTTATATAAAATTAAAATAGTAAATAATTTAAATGAGTATTTAACATTTGATGTTAAAAAAATATATATATAATATAGTTAAATAATTTTAATAATAGTTACCATTATCCAAATGATTATCTTTCACAATTTGTTCAGCATGTTCAACAATACTTGAACATTCAATCTGTTATAAAAGAAAAGAAAAAATTCATGAGACACTCTTTGCAGTTATTTATTTAAAAAAAAAAATCTATTAGAAAAAGAAAGGAGCACTCTCTAATCACGCTGAAATTTTGTACATTGATTTTCCAAAAAGTGGTAAAATGATTTCAACTACAATTTTAACCTCAGATATGATAAAAAGGCAGACTGATGACCATAAAAGGTTGCTTTAACTCAAGCGTATCTTTCATTGAAGTAGCTCGATTAAAAGATAAATAAGTTTTCAAAACTAGCAATAGTAATTGAAGAACAAGAGAAAAAAAATGGCTCATGTCCATTTCCACAAAAATGACAATTGGATTACCATCACATTCTGAAGATTACTAAGTTTGGACTAATCAATAACATGGAAATTTTTCAATCCCTGTGAGTTAGTAAACACAGTAATGATGGGTCATGCTGTAGAAAAACTGTCCCTGTCCACATTAAAATTAGTGTTTTCTCAGAATTAATTTCAATGGATATAAATAGTTCTCTCTCCTTTGATCTTCAATTATAATAAAAAAATTTACCGAAAAAAATGCTTTTGCGCATCATGTTTTACATTTTGCCATCTACACTTTATAAGATACTCATTTTTAACAGTAATTTTCAGCAAATGATTACAGATACATATTTAGCAATTGTTTTTAAATAGAAACAAACTTTAATTCTGTCATGAAAAAATCATTCATACATGATTCATAATTTGCTTTTAGAAAACTAAAAAGGTTTCTATTTTCAATGGAAGTAAATAATTTTTTCTCTATATTTATTATGCATTCTTCAACAACCTTAAATATAATACCAAATGAATTTGATGGAGTCACTAATTAAACATAGTTTATCATCTCATATTTATCAAAAACTTGGTCTTTTTTCAACTTTTTTCTCAAAACTTATATTTTAAAAAATTTATATTTCTTCAACCATATAGACACAGATAATAAAAAAATCTCAAGTCCTAATCCTTCCCTAAACTTAAAAGTATTTTTGTGCATTAAGACCTAGCTCAATTAATAAGCTAATATTTCATGAGAACAGCTGTCTTCCCAATTTTTAGAGAAACCACAATTATTCCTTCTCTTAGTATTGCAGGAAGTAAACAAACAATAAAATAATCAAAGCAAAAAAACACTGAAAAAAATGGACATACTATAGTTTCATTTCTATAAACAAGAACATTCCTCAGTGTCTAATAACCTAAATGGTGCGTCGAAACCAAATGGTGAACTTCAATGTCTTAACAACAAATGCTATTTAGACACTGAGAAAGGTTATTCTATAACTAAAACTATAATATGCTCATTTCGATAATGTGATTGATTAAAGTTTTTTTTTTCTTACTTTGCTTTGAACTACTAGTCTAGATATAGATAGCACATATCCTATCCTTTTTTAACTATAAGATGATAATAATAATTAGTTTAGATATTAATCTACTGGAAACTGGAATTACCAATAAAATAATTATTTCTTTCAAAATTTTAAGACTTTTGAAAATAAAAATTAAACAAAAACAGAATTAAAATTGCAGGAGAAAAAAAAATTAAACTAATCTAAAAATGTGCTAAGGAGTGTGGCAAATTATATAACACCAAATATGTTTAAAAAATGTTTTCAAAATCACAACACTGCAAAATGTAAAATTTTGAAGAATTTTTTAGTCAAAGAATGGTTAACAAAATTAAAAAAAAAACACAGCATTTCAACAATTTATTACAAACACATGTATTTAAACTTGCAAAATGAGGACACTGGGTTAAGGAAGAATAATTTAAAGCACATTGAAAAAGTAATCATTAGAATTATATCTGAAGTAAAAATAAACTACATAAATTGTTACTAACACCAAATACTTTAGCTGCTCCGGCCCTAGCAGCAAACATGCAAAGTATACCAGTTCCACATCCTATATCTAAAACAGTTTTTCCACGGAATAAATGTTTATTGTGGTACATAGCATTTCTGTATGTCATTGTTCTAACTTCATCTTTCAACATTTCCTAGGGAGCAGAAGAAAAAAAAATCTTGTAATAAACAAATATAATTTTAAACAAATAGCAAACGAATATAATTAGAAATTGTCAGTGTAAAATCGTTTAACATATACCTAGATTAGACCATATTTTTACAAAAGAAAGCAAAATTATTTTTTTTTTTTAAAAAAAAAGCTTAAATATGTTGGAAAATGTCTAAGAAAATTAGTTAAATTAAGTCATTGGATAGTCAAACGGTTAGAATATTATATTTACATTAATTAATCACTTCAAATTCCAGTGGTTACTCTTTATTTAGTATGGGAGCATAAGCTAGGTGTAGTTTACAACTAAATTACATTCTTTATTTGAGCTGAGGACTTTTGATGCTAAAACACCTGATGTTAAAACTTAACATTTAAAATCAGTCTCATTTACTGAATTCAAAAATAAAATAAATGAGGCTAAATTTCAAAAACTATTTTTGATAAATCTTAGATAAGTAATTCAAATCAGGAATGCAGAAAATTCTTAAAATTCTACTCTTTCTTTCCTTTTTTTGGAGAGTGGGTTTGAAATTTTCCCCAAAATTTTAGCTTCAGGTTGCAAATTTATTAAAACATTTAAAGAAATTTAATGTCAAAATTTTTGACTACCTTACTATTACATTAACCTTACTATTTTTCTTATGCCTTTATTTGTTAAAATACTACATTTTTAATTTAACAAAATTTAAATCAGAAAATCAGTAGTCAAATCAAGTTTAAAGAAAAAAAAATTTCTAAAGCTACTAGAATTTCCCCTGAACCTTGTTTGCACAATCAGATATATTATGCACCTCGGATTCTACTAAAGGCCAATATTTACATGGAAATTGTGCATATTTTAACAAAAACACTAACTGAATAATTTAATAATGTGGCCTATTATATTGACCTAAACACGACTTCAATTAAACTGTTAAAAGAGCAAAAAAGAAAAAGTGCATATGAACTTTGTATACAAGATCAAAAGTTTCATCGAATTGAGAGTTTAGTTTGAAAGTGCTAGAGAAGGACATGGCTATTTTATGCCGAACTAAAATGCAAAAAGAAAATTTACAATTATGCACACTAAAGGCAAAATACTCTTAAACAATGCCTCAGAAAATAAAAGCTTTCCCACACATAATGAAAACCAAAAAATATAACAAAACGTCTAAGATAACCAAACACACAAGCATACCTCGTGTATACCAAAATGAGCATATGAATCAAAGTAGTAATCTTTAGAAGTCATTTCTTCAGGTTTATAAGTAGTGAGACCATTCATTTCTTTCTTGCATCTATAACAGTATTTGCCAGAGCAATCATCACTGGGAGTTTCTCCATTTACTTGTACTTCAGCAGAACTAGAATTATTTCCTTCAGTTGGGCTGACCTATAGTGAATAACAAAAGTTTGAATAATATAAAATTGCAGACATAATTGTAATTCCCCAAACCAAAGTTACTGATTTTGTAGATTTTGAATCATAATTCAAGTACTGAAGAACTAATGCAGGTGCAATATTAAAAATTTAATTGTCTTTTGCGACATCATTTCACTTTCATAGCGAGTTTTATGGAAAATAACTTTTATTGTGCTATGCTATTTCTAGTTTTTTAAAAATATCCCTTAGTATTTTGCAACAGGAACAATATTTTTAGTAAAGAATTTACAATACTTTTAGTAAAGTAAAGAACAATATTTTTAGTAGAGTAAAGAATTCAGCAAAAAGCAAATTGAGTTTAACATAACTAATCCAAACGATTGGCTCATACAAAATTCAGAAATCAATGCAAATATAAATAAAATAAAAATTCAAATTATAAAAATCAGGTTGCATTCTCGCTGATAAATGCTGTTCCTCTCAAATTAGTGTGTTCTGACGTCAATAAAGAACACTGTTACTAGATAGGGAACAATCAGAAAAACAGAAATAGAAACCACCAAGCTCTCTTCATCTCCTCTGCTTAAACTTAGCTATTGCTTTTAGCAAGGATTATGGGCATATAGTGCGGTTTTAAGGAGAACCCCTCCAGACTTTAAGTCTTGGGCTGTCTGCTATGGTAATAAGTGAGAGCACATTCCTAATGGGGGAGAATTTTTTTTTTTTAATGGGGAGCTTGATGTTAATATTTATATAAACTAATAAAAATTGCTTTTCATCTGCTTTCTATGAAAAAGTTCCTTATTCTCATCTTAAAAAAGTGATACATATTCATTATAGTTTTCCTTTTCTATTTTTTAATATGAACTTAGGCAATTTTTTATTTCATTTTCTTTGAGGAAGTATTTAATACTTAAAATTTAGTTAATGCATAAGAAAAATTAAAAGAATAAATACATGACAAAAAATCACAACGCTATTTTAATGCAAAATTCCCATTTTTGGTTTGGAGTAACAAACAAAAGGGGGTGCATTGTAAAGACGTCGATAAAACACAAGAAGTTTTGGTATTGGCCAGCAACAGCAAGCAGAAGAGCAGCCTTTAAAATTATTTTTAAAAAAAATTTAAAAAACACTTTTTAAGTTTAGTCCCATTTTTTTTATCACTGTGAATTTAGTTTATCAAAAACTACAAGCAGCAGAATTAAAATTTTTGCAGTCACATTTAGTTTAAATTTTTAATTATTATTGTTGCAATTAAATTGCAGTATTTTTTCGTTACTTAGTTTAACATCTGATAAACATGGACAATGTGTCTTTGTTTAAATTTAAATTTCTTTTGGAAAAATTATATTGGAGAATTGATATTCTATTGATATTTGAGTTTGATATTCTATTTGTAAACTATACAATAAAAGGCTGGACAGGTTTAAAGAAAAAAAAAATGAGCAAAGCAAAATAAGGACTGGTTGCATTTAGAGTCACTCACTTCTAAGATGACTTCCTTAATCTTAGGGAAAACAGTAATGCATTTAAAAACACAGAAAGATATTTCATGGATGATTAGGGTCATAATTTTGGAGCGAAATAAAATTAAATTACATAATAACAATAGTTCTTTAAGAAAAAAATTCTTAAATGTACTAAATGCTTACAAGAAAATTACTTTTATTTATTTATTTATTTTTAACTTAAAGGAACTTTACATCAATGAAAATTCATTAAAAATGTCTTTATTTGTCTGAAATATTGGGGGGGACTTTTAGAGACTTCTCATTATTGAGGGAGACATGTACCCCTCCTGCCAATGGTTCCCATGAGATGTTTATAAAGCATACCTACCAAGCATGTGGCATTGCATTATATAGAATTGTGTGTTATACAGATCATTTCACATTATCATTAAACTAACCTACTAAATATGACAATATACAGGGTGATTCTAAAAAGATGGGGAAAATTTTAGGAAGTGATAGTACATACCCAGACAAACAATTTTTATCAAAGAATGCATGGTCGAAAACAAAACCCAAAAACGCTAGAGGGCGTCAAAGTTTATGTTCTTATATGAGGCAAAAACACACAAAGAACGATGAAGTTAAGTTATAAAAGCAAATTTAATGGCATGTGATTACAATTTCCCTGCAGCGGCCGAAAGCTTGGTGACAAATAACGTAGCGCAGTGACTCGCAATAGGAATGGAGCTTTCTCGTTTGCATGAAAAAACTTTCCAAATGCGCCAGCACCTTTGCGTTTTGTTTTCGACCATGCATTCTTTGATAAAAATTGTTTGTCTGGGTGTGTACTATCACTTCCTAAAATTTTTCCCATTTTTTTCAGAATCACCCTGTATAGGTACTTGGAACAGATTAATATAAATGCTTTAAAGTAATTTTTAAATACAAAAAATTTAAAATATAAAAACGTGCTTATGTATTTATTATTTACAGAAAAAAAAATTCTTAATAGCATTAGAACTAAAAACTAACAAATTCATCAAGTTGAGTTTGTTTTAGAGATTCATTCTTGCTGGGTACAATATATGTTGATCCAAAACACTGAATTTCATTTGAGGAGGAACAAATTAAAAAGGCAAAGAGAAACTATCTATAAAATTTCTCTGAATAAAATTTTCAGAACAATTGGAGAAATAAGTCAGGACAGTCAGACTGCAGCTCAGGATTGAAAAAAACTGGGGATTTTAGTTTTTTTTCTTTGGTTTAAACCATGTTTTTTTGGCATAAACTGGTTTTCTTTTTAAATATATCAAATATTATTCCACGCCCTTAATTGAAATTAACCAAACAATTCCAAAGTATTTCCTAGCAATTAACTATTAAAGTTTTCAAAAAACTATTCAAAATTAACCACTTTTGTTTCTTAAAGTTGCTAACAAAATTGTAAAAAAAGGAGAACAGAAACTAAATACTTTAAATATACATTTAAAAGAGTGATTCCTCCCTGCTTGTATGCAATTTAAAAATGCTATACTTAAAAATAATATTATTTAACTCCATACAATTTATAAAATTTTATTTCATTAAGTTTTATAAAACATACATTTATTTTTTTAATCCATTGAATCAATACAAATTTTAATATATTTAAAGCAATACATCATATTTTACATAAATAATTAAAAAAGGCTTGATAATAATGAATTGAGGAAAAGGTACAAACATGACACGGGTTGCACGTAAAATAGTAAGTCTTAGCACTATTGATTTAATAATAAATAAAGCATCAACTACTTTTTTTTCTTAATTTTCAACATAATTGAACTATAAGCTTAATTGTAGTTGTCTTGATATTTCTGATTATATTTTCTGTAAAATTATTTGCTACAAAATTTGCTTTTATTGTATTCAAGTAGAGCAGAGCAAATTAACTTTTTCTTTAATTTTTAATTTGCTTTTTTAAAAAGTAAACTGGTACATGTAAATTGGACCAATAAATGTTCAGGTTTTTCCTTCAGTCCCCTAAGATATGATGCTTTTTATATAAACGTTAAATTATAAACATAAACAAAAATTTAGCATATTTTCAGACAAAAAAATATTTATTAAAAAAAACATACTCTGTCTAAAAACTTTTCCCTTTTATCAATAATTGATTCAGCAAATATATATATATTGAAAAGTGATGACTCAAATTTGAAATTCTCGTATCGTAATATTGTATTAAAAATTGGGTTAAAATCAAGCAGAATTTCATAGCAATAACCGTTGAAAAGTAATTGAGAAAAGAAAATAAATTTACAATGGAATCTGTGCAAATTGAGAACATTAAAAAGTGATGACTAAATTTTTCAACGTCTTATATTTTTTTTGCCGCAGGTTGTGAGCCGCAGGTTGGAATCCAAAGTTACGCTAAAAAACACCGCTAGGAGTGCAGAAAAGTCTTTTAAAAGAAAAGACTTTTTAATACTTTTCAGGGAAGAAAAGTTGCTATAGTTGCCCGCGGCAACTCTGCATCAAACATGTAAATTGATTAGTGCTTTCATGCTATGGACCAACGGTACATGAAATAGATTGTGGTTGAATGAATTGTGAAAACGTTGAACAGAATAAGGTGAAAAGCATGCTGGTGCATAATAAGTGGCGAAAATCAATACGGTAAAGAAAAAAAATTGCATTTTAAAAAAGGAAAAATTAAGCAACTTCTTAAAAACCCATGAAAAAAGCACCTTTAAGCACATTTTAAAAACGCTATGTGCCATGTTAAATTAATTAACATTTGTTACCAAGAAGGATAAAATTATTAAAAACTAATCACTGAATAAATAAATTCATAGTTACATATTTCTAGCTCAACTTGCTAATGAATGTTAAAGATTGGGATACTATTAGTCAATTAAATAGCTAATGAAGATAAAATTAGTTTAGATCAGAAAACATTGAAAGAAAAACTTTTTTAAGTTACTTTGTGTAGATTAAGCCTTCATATATGTGAGGCTACATATATGAACTGCATTTAAATAAGTATAAAACAAAATGGATATAATTGAAATATGTTTTTTGCCCCCAAGCTATTTTGAATACATTTAGTAAATAAATCTTACACTAGCACTTCATTTCCTTTTTAGCTTTTGATTGTAATAATCATTATGTATTTTTAACAAAATAAAAAATAAAAAAAAGTTTCTCGAACCTTTTATTTAAATTGTTCAATAACTACATTATTTAACTGATTACAGCTTTAGTGCTCAGAAAATTAATTTAGGGATGCTGTTTATTTTTGTTATATAAGCACTTTTAGATAATTTTGCTCATATCAAATAACTTGTCTATGTATATTTGTTAAACAGCTAAAAACTAAATATTTATATTCTAACAGAAACTATTCATATAATCAAAAATTAGTTTTAGAAAAATATTAAAAAAAAAAACAGGTTTTGTTTCATAGAAAAACCATTTGGTTTACTTTACACCAGGGTTTAAACCAGCCAGTCCTGCTGCAGACATTGCTGAGTCTCCATCATTCTCTTCCAATGATGAATTAAATTTTGAGAAATATTTGGATAATATTGAAAAGGCTAAAGCAAAGCAATGAAAATAAAGAAGCAAGAGCCTTTAGGAAAGGAAAAAATACAAACAAGAGTTTTACACAGCCTTTTCTTGAAGAAATAGACTAGTAGAGAAATATGATCAATCCTGTAAGACACCTCTTTTGATCTCATAGAAATAAATCCTGAAAGTTGAAAGAAGTAGACATACTAATAGTAACTGCTCTTCCTTCTATTCAGGTTAGAGCTGAAAGACTATTCTAAGCTTTGAAGATTATACAAAATCGGATCTACACCCTTCTTTTAAAGATGTAAGAAAGAAGCATATAAAAAAGCAAAACCCTTTAAACACAAAATTGAAAAAACACAAACAAGATTTTTACATAGCCTAAAAGAAATAGATTAATAGAGAAATATAGTAATTTTTGCAAGACACTTAGTTTAGAACTTATAAAAATAAATCTATCCTAAAAAGTTAAAAGAAGTAGCTCTTGCAGTATCAACTTTCCCTCCTAATTAAGTTAATGAAGAAAAACTATTCTCAGCTCTCAAGGTTTATATCAAATCAGATTTACAGTCTATCAAAGACCTTGAAAAGGTATACTGTTTTTTAGAAATTACTAAGGCCAGTTTTTTCATTTTATAATAATTGCTTACTAATATAAATAATCTGCTATGTCATCAAATTTTGTTTCTGTTGCAACTATTATTCCTTTAAGTTAAAAAAAAAAAAAATTGTAACATAACATATGTTCACATACATATGCGGGAGTCAGTCTTTATGGTTTAAAAATCAAGGAATCAGAGTCTGCCATTTTCCCCACCAACTTCACAGCCCTACACTTATCAGCCATTTTAACTCGTAAAGACTTATAAGCCAGCATATTTTGGGTTCCTATTTGTCTTAAAATAAGTAAAAAACTGTGACAGACTTGATGCAGTTTTCCTGAGAAATGTTTCTTTATCAATCTTGCTAAAAATTCTAACTACTGGAATTGTAATTGCCCTAGTCACTAAATAAGAAACCCATGTGTCAAATGTTAAGATATATACAATACATATATATCAGAAAACTAAAATAAATTTTTACTTTTGTCTTATCATATCACATGAAATATCTAATGAAACAACTCAATCTAATAGATATTTTGAAACAGTTATTAGAATGCCAAGTAAACTTTTAATTTCCTGCTGCTCTTTTAAAATCATTGGAATTAAATGGCCAAGTAATATCACAAAATGGCTTGAACATAAAAATTTTATACGATAAATACCATACACGAAGACCAAAGTGTCTAAGAATTGTTTCATTACACATTTTTTTATATTAAAAAAATAAAGAAAAATAAAAAGTGAAGAAAAAACTAAAAAGCAATAAAGCGGAAAACAGGCGAAGTACCGGCATTGATCTTCTAACTTACATAGGCAGTTTCAGCCCGGAATCTTTTATTAGGCAAGAGAGCAGCAGATCTTCTTTTTGATCCTGCCTAAAACATTTATTTAAAACCAAAAATCAGGTTAGGAAGCAGTTGGCAATTCATAATTAATTGCCACTAACTAGAAATTTAGATGATAAACATACATGCCATTGTCATAACAGTATGTAATGCTGACTTCTAGACGCAAAGTGAAAAATGAAAACTACTGTTTTAACTCCATTTAGTCTTACAACTCACCATAATCTTTTCAATGTTCACCTTTACCATATAGTAAAGCATTTCCGCAACAGTTTGCTGCGGGCTAGGAGAGTCATATAAACTAAGGCTCCACAATTTTGTGATTATTGGTATGATTGTGGTAATGTGGTCAGCATTGCCACAATCAACAGCTTCACAACAATGTGGAGATTTATTATAAGCTTGTAAAAAGTTGAAGTTACAGAAAACTTCAAACAATACATTTTAACAGCTAAACATTTTTAGTGTTGTAAATTCTACTTTTTAACTATATAACTAGAATATTAAAAAAAAGAAACAAACAAAATAGAAGTATTTTTGATCAAATTAAATGTAGGTTAAATATGGAAAAAGAAAAAAATTCAAACAAAAGTGAAAAAAGAAATGTAACAAATGAAAATTCAAATAAAAACAAAATATTTAACAAAGTTAAAATTATGAATGAAAAAACTTCCATGACTTCACACTTACGCATTCCTTTTCTTTTAGTACATGAATGAAAATAGTATTTAGTTAAGAATAATTTAATTAAGACAAAATATTATTGATTGAAATATTAAGACAAAATATAATTGATGTACCAATTAATTTTTTTTAGCAGCAACATCCAAATAAAATTAAATTTTACAAAACCTCTGAAATGAGAAAATTTATTTTTTCTATTATAAATTGAATTGAGCTGTCATACAAAAACTTCAGATAGAAGTAAATATAACAAAGTAAATTTATAAGGATCTCAAAATTTAAACCAGTCAATTTCCCATTAGAAAGACACTGTTAAGTTATTGAAACATGGTCAATCATACTTCTCTTCCTACTCAGGGACGGACAAGACAATTAATATGAGCCCAAGTAGGCTCTATAAATTTTCCAAACCTGAATATTTTGAAATTAACCTTTTTTAATAAACAAACTTTATTTAACTTAGAAAACTCTTAACTTTAGAAAACTCTTCTTGACATACAAAAACTACATTTTTATATATTAAAGCTACATAAAAGGGAACAATGCTTTTAGCAAATAAAAATATTTTATAAGTTAGAGTAAAATTTTACGGAAAAAGTATAATTTATTGTATATTTTAAATTTAAAAAAATTATAACTGTTAAACTGAATTGTGAGGTTCCTCCGAAATTATAGGTTATAGCCCCAAGTAATAATAAGGCTCTGCTCTTTTTAAGTGATACTTACTTCCTATAAACATTACCTACAATTTGTAATTACTTTTCATAAATACAGGGTAGGCAGGTTTTTGACATGTGACAGTTTTTGACCGTTTAAACCGTCGCGTCAAAAACCTCACTGTCAAAAGTGTCAAAAACCTATATTCATATGTGAAATTTAATTAATACATAAAATTTATATATTTTTTATGAAGGATAGTGTTTCTAAATATGTTCTAGAAAAAATAAATTTAAAATTTTGAAGAAACACTTATATTTTGAATAGTAACCAAAATCTTGTACTTTTGAAAACTCAAATCTTTTGTAATATTATGTATTCATTTTCATTATTATTGAAAATCTGCAGTGATATCATTAAGAAATTTATTTTCAAATTAACATACTGGATAATAAAGATATTCACTATTACATTTAAAAAAAATTTTATACACTTGTATCAAGTTTGTATTTATACAATATAACTTGTAAGTTCCTTATAAATATCAGTTATATGTTTCTTATATGTCAAAAATGCATAGTAATAAACTTTTAATTTTCTTAAATATCAACAAACAAAAAAATTTCTTTCAAAATATAAATATTTAAACAATTTTTGTGCAAAATATTTCTGCACATGCATTTGAATATAAATTTCTGAGATTTTAAATCTGTTATTTTACCTTAATTTTAATTAANAAGTGGACGTTAGTGCCCGCTTTTCAAACTTTTAACTTACTAAGCTAATGGCAACTGTTCGAAGTTTTGAAGTTTATATATTTTCTTGGCAAACTTCAGTTTTTGCCAAGAAAGTTTGTTCAGTATTATACCCTTGCCATGTCAAAAACCACTTTTTGACGTCAAAAACCCAACCCTGCAAGTAATAATATGGCTCTACTATTTTTAAGTGATACTTACTTCCTATAAACATAACCCACAATTTGTAATTACTTTTCATAAATATTGCTATATACAGACAACTGAGGCTATATTTCCTGAATCATAATGAAATTAATATATATTAATGTTTCATAGAATCATTTATTTCTTGAATGAAATTTTTTTTACAATAACAAATAACTGTGTATCATTGAAGGGTGTTTTTTCACGTTGGCGCCAAAATGTTTAATAAACAATCCAAAGTATATCTGTACAATAATTAAATATAATTTTAACTAGAATAAGAAAACCTTATAGGAAAGAACTTTATTATTAATAAAATATCTTACCAGAAATAGAAATAATTGCGTTAACAATTTATTAACTGTATAAACTAGTTTCCACAACCATTTGACAGAGAATTAATATCACACAATAAAATTAACGTAATAGTAATAGAAAACGCCTTTACACTACTTAGTAAAAGAAATCTGTACAAATGCTACATAAAGTAATAATCCGATAGAAATAGTATGCTATAGCATACCGACCAACTTCATCATGCCGCGTTTTACCGGGTTTATAGTTAAGTTGATTCTAGCAAGCAAAGATTTTAGTCAAGAAGCTCGACATTTCATTACAGAATCAGAATTACTAATTCAGGTTAGTAAATCGCAGCTAAAATTTTAAAAACTGTAAAAACACTGCCGAAAAATAGGCTTACAATACTTAACTATATAATAAATTATCAAAATGAAAGATAAAAAGCCATAATAATACACTAATCCTTAAATAAGAAAATCTAAATACTTCTAAATAAATTTACCTCCATTTGATCAGACATTTTTGATGAAATAATAATTAAAATGGTACAATTATTTTTCTTCCCAAATTTTTTTAAGAGGACATGAAGAAAGTAGAAAATAAAAGAAAGTTTACATTCAGGACGGTTGCAGTTAAGAGAAAAATCCCTTTCCATTGGATATTAGAATTTTTTAGGTTATATTATTACTGCAGTTAATTTTGAGTATTTACGATCGAGACGCTCAAATGCGACATCTGGGGAGAAAAGAGGAATGCACTACGATATTTTCCATTTTCTTAATATTTTTCGTCCCGCAGTGGACTCATCGTTAAGACACGGTTCCCAGCAGATTACCGAAGTCAAGCCTCACTGACTGCGGTCAGTGTGCGGGTGGGTGACCACTTGGATTAGTCTGCGTAGGGACTGAGGGTGTGTGGTATTGGTCCTCGTTAAACTATTCTACCGTAAAGTGCTCGACTTCGTGTGCAGGTCATCGGATCATCCTCAGGGATGTTTCCCAGACCGTCGCCAATAGCCCATTGTGCAGCTCAGGTGCGACGTAAATTAACTTCAACTACAACAACTTAATATTTTTCATGTTAAACTGTCGAAAACATTTCTCTAAAATTTCAATGAAACTTTCTTTTAGAACTATGTTCAACGTAGTTTTCAGTTTCAGATAGTTTCCTATAATCTATTTGAAAATCATGACAGAAACTAACATAGTTCCTTCTTATATGACTCTCCACACGCAATTGGTGAAAGCACACAGCATGCGATGTGAAGCGTTGCTATAGTTAGTGAGTTCTGCTCTACACTATAGAGTTGAAATACCTACTATCTCTACACCACCTGTAAGTCATTTCCATCGCCAATCTCTGCACAGGAGGCCATTTTGCTCACAAATACTTGACCACCTTAATCATCCGTAAACAGACAGGTCTTTATCGATCAATCTCGAACCAAAGGTAAGAAAATAAATAAATAAAAACTAGGTATCGATAGATAACTGAAAAAGAAAGCGTAATAAGCAATAAAATCTTATTAGGTAGCTAGGTACTTTATTTACGTCATACCAGAGCTGGGAAACATCCCTGAGAATGATCCTCTGCAGAGGGCATGGCACCTTCGCTTTGGTAGCCCAATGCCCTGCGCGTGAAGTCGAGCACTTTATATTAGAACAGTTCAACGAAGACCGACACCGCGCACCTTTGATCCCTACGCAGGCTGATCAAAAATGGTCACCTATTTACTGACAGCAGTCAGTGATGCTTGACTTCAGTGTTCTACTGGGAATCGTGTCTATACAAACAGTCCACTGCGGGACAAATTCTTACTAGGAATTAGATATAAACAAAATCAGGGTTTGTCTCTTTAAACAAGCGCTTTTTCTTGTTGTGAGGTAATTACCAATGGGGATGTTGTGGGTTTCAAAAATAGTCAGACATTTTACTTCTATGCTAATATTTATTTAAAACTCGTTAGTTTCGTTTAATAACTTCTAAATTTGAACCAAAAAAAAAAAAAAAACTTCGAAAGTGCTGATTGCAAAATAAACTCTAGTCATCTTCATTTGAACACAATGGATATTTTTTTTATTTCTGAATTATAAAAAAAATTTCTATTTCGAGCGAGTTTAGTGAAAACTGCTACCAAATCATCCCATTGCAGAGGAAATATACGTCCCTGTTGTTGACTGATGGAGAAAAATCATGGTTTCAATTGGCATAGCGAACAAAATGATAACAAAAAGTGAAACGGAATAAAAATAAAAAAAATTACCGTTACCGTTGTTACAAGTAAACAATATCCTTTATTAATTTTAATTAAAACAAATTCGAATCATGAAGTTAATCTTCACTTTCGAATTCTTGATTGTCCTTTTTTGAGGTTCACATAATTCGGACCCGGTTGGTGTACGTATATATAATACACCGAAGAGCCATTACATTATGACCACCCTCCATCTATAACAATGGGCTCGCCCAGGTTTTCATGGTTTCTCGCCCAGGAACAATGTTTTCATGGGGCACATTAGGACCCATAATCCTCATAGAACAATCCCTGACGTCTGTAAGCTACTTGAACATAGTTGCAGACCAGGTTCACCCATTCATGGCAACAGTTTTTCCTGCGGGGGATGGTGTTTACCAACAGGATAATGCACCATGTCATAAGGGTCGAATCGTCATGGATTGGTTCGAGGAACATTCCAGTGACTTTCAAGTCATGTCTTGGCCCCCAAATTCACCTGACCTTAATCCAATAGAGCATTTGTGGTCCTACTTGGAAAACCAAATTCGTGCTGCCACGCTACCCCCTCACAATGTGAGGGAATTGCAAGATCAGTTGGTGAGCGCTTGGTACCAGATACCTCAGACTACCTATTAGCACCTTGTGGAATCAATGCTATAGCGGCTGCTAGCAGTTTTGAGGGCTAAAGGTGGTACTACATGTTATTAGCAGGATGGTCATAATGTAATGGCTCTTCGGTGTATATACATGAACAGGAAAGGAGAGAGCCCCTTCATTCTTGCGAATTTCCGCGGACACTGGTTCGTTAATATTACATTAAATGACCATTAATAATTTACATTAAATAAACATTATTTTAAAGTCGTAATTTTTAATTTTTTTTTCTAAATAACATTGTTTTATCGTACTTATAAATATGCGTTCAAATTTTAAGAAAATAGAAGTCTCAAATTTGTAAATTTTATTAATAATAAATAATTTTATTCAAATTTTCGCTACGAAAAGGTAGATAAATTAGATGAAAA
Source organism: Parasteatoda tepidariorum (assembly GCF_043381705.1). NCBI lineage: Eukaryota > Metazoa > Arthropoda > Arachnida > Araneae > Theridiidae > Parasteatoda > Parasteatoda tepidariorum. The sequence continues at coordinate 65,902,931 of NC_092206.1, read as the reverse complement.
TATTGACTGATTCTTATTTAACTCAAAAATAGGCACATAACTGACAGATGTATAAAGCAATTTCAATGTGACTTGGTAAGACGGTTTTATACGCTTTCACATTAAATTCAGAGGTTTGATATAAACCTAATGTTTTTCATTGAATAATTCTTTTTAAAATTTTTTTACACAATTCAAACATTTTAAATGTGACAAATACATGTAAAAATTTTTATAACTAGCGGAGTACTTATTTCATCTTAAAATAATGTAACAGTCTTACACCTCCCACAAAAGATATAGGCTTATTTATAGTCATGAAACAATGAGGAATAAAAGGAGCTTCCAGTTAAAAGTGGACGTTAGTGCCCGCTTTTCAAACTTTTAACTTACTAAGCTAAATTCATACTAAAATTATTTTTTCACTTGATAGTTAACTATATAAAATACCATAACCAACAGTGTACACATCCCATTTCAGAGTAATATATTAAAAGAATATTTCCTACGAAAGATAAAAGCAGTTAACAGTTAAGGGATAAAGGATGCTTACAGTTAACTTCACAATTTTAACTCCTAACTTTTCAGAATTAGTATACACTACATTTTTTTTACACCTACCAATAACATTATAATATTAGCAGTTTCATAAATTTGTTGCAACTCATATTATAAATTATAAACTGTAATTAGTAATAACAGTTTGCTGGACTTATCTGTCATGCCTCTCTTTTCTCATAATTTTGTTAACTTAACAAATGAAAGAATTAAAGAATTTTCATAAACTGACACTTGTGTTCCGTAAATTATAATTTCATTTTCAAATTAGATTTCATGAGAAAGTAAATTTGGTCATTAGTTGACAGTGGCTGATGATAAATGATTCACAGGACATGATGTAATATTGCAAATTACCTTGAGTATTTAAATTTACAACACCCTTAAAAACACTCAGCCTAATAAAATTCAGCACTACAAATTATAGACAACTTAGTAATAACCAACCGTATCTGATAACCCACTCACTCCACACTTGCTTTTGTGGTAATCCTATGAAATTTTCAAGTTTTTAAAGTTTAAATATAACATGGTGCGTAGCCAAATCTTTCAACAAAAAATAAGCACCTTTTAAGTACTTTCTAAGCACTCACAAAATATTTTTAAGCACTATATACATTAACAAGATGCAAAATAATTTTCAAAGACTTCAGATGATCATGAGAAAATAACTAGTTTCTGACAAAGAACTCTTTTCTCGATTATATTAGCTGCATAAAATGATCGAGATTTTTTGTTTCAATATCAGAGGGTGGAAAATGAAGTCTGAAATTGAGAATATGTTGCAAAATGAAGCAGAGTTGCACATGAGAATGCAATAACCTCACCGAACCCAGCTCATTAAACGCACATACAGACTCGCAAGTATTTCATCAAACATGTAAAATGATTGGCACTTTTATACGCTATGGACCGACGGTATGCCGAAATGAATTGTAAAAATGTTGAATAGAACAATGTGAAAAGCACGCTTTTACATAATACGTAACAAAAATAGACATGGTAACGAAAAAAAATTTCTGAAAAGGGACAATTAATTTTTTTTTAAAAACGCTACACACCATGTATAAGAAGTGCAATGGATTCCATACGGTAAAAAATAAAATATACTTTACGTTGCATAATTTTTTTTTATCAAAATCAGATACAATTAAATTTTATTAAAAAAGTAGCTTCCCATTTCTATGAAAAGTTTTCAAGAATACTTCAACGATAAAAAAGCCTATATATAAAATTCTCTTTTCAAGCCATATATATATGTTCGAAATATGCAAGATGAAAATAATAAGCAATAACAGCTTACTTAACTTTATTAAACAACTTATTTGTTTTAACTTTTAAATTGCAGTAAAATACAAACAACATTCATACAAAACATATGTACAATTTCTAAGAATTTTTATTGTTTATTTCTCATAACTGTATGTAAAATATACAAATTTTTAATATGTAAATTTTTTTTATTTTTACAAAAAATGTACAATAACGAGCGAAATGCATAGATTTTTAATACAAATTTGTCATTAATGTAATAAGTTAATCTCTTAGTGCTAAAAATAACTTATTAGTTAAGATATGTCTATTAATATGAACATAATGCCCCAGGTCATCATGTTAGAGAGAAAAATAATAAAAAGTATTTTAAAACATCATTTTTAAAAAATACTTTTCTGAAAAGTTTAATATAATAATGCTGTACACAATTGAAACAATAACAATCTATATCACATCACATAAGTTGATATTAACACTTGAAAGATCATAATAATTTTTAACAGGAACATCAAAGCAATAGCATTTTACTTCTGAAAATAATAAACACAATAAAATAATTTTAGTTTTCAACATTTATACAGAAAAAGCAACAAATAAGAATATTTAGCATAATAAAAGTTTATTTTAACAAATACTAAATATTATAATTAACATATAATTTCAGTAGATATTTTAAAGCATCGGATTTTTTATTATTATTATTATTTTTTTAGATAATACAAGTGAGTAGCATAAATTGTTGGAATTTAACTTATAAAGTACTATTTTGAAGATATAATATTCATATATTTTCTCAGATTGAATTATAAAACTATATATATATATATATNTTTTTTTTACAGAGTGGCCCAACAGTTAAAGGGTTAAGCCGATTGCTTTGCTTTTATGCATTACAAATTGTTTTTTCCTACATTATTTAGACGGAAATAGTGCATAAGAAAGAAAATACCAAAATTTCTGACCTTTAGTTTAATAAGAATAACACAAATATTATGTATTATAAAAACTGAAAATATGTTGCAAGTTCTGCTTTGTAAAATACATACAGTTTAAACTTATTAAATATATCTCTATATTTAACTTTTTATTATCAAACTTAATTTTAAAAAAAAAGTTGGGCAAGGGCAATGCCACAAATAAAAATGGTAATCCTTCATAATTCCAAATTTGTTTATAACAAAAGTTACAATGACATTTTAATGAAATTGATATTCTTTATGAAATAAAATTGCAAAACAAAATTTAAAGATATTATTTTATTTCTACTAAATACATTTTAAAAGTAAAATAGGGAGAAATGAATGAAATCAAAAGATAATAATGAGAATTTTTTTTTACTCAAGTTAACTTCTAATTCAATAACATGATGATTCAGAATATTATCATTTTTGGCATGCTCTAATACTTAAGATAATCGAATAAAACACATAGAACTGTACTATCAACAATTTAAAAGCACTTGTCTTCAAATATTAAAAAAAAAATTGACAATCTGCCTATGAATTATTCACGTAAATAATAAAAATGTTTACAAATAGTGTAATAAAAATTGGTGCTAAAATTTAAAATCAAGGATGAAAAGGAATAGAAACATTTAAAATAGTTGAATATTTGTTGGTGATGGATTCAAAATATAATCAGATTTTAATAATTTATTAAAATAGCTTTTTCATTATAGTTGTAATAAATTTTTTTGTGCAAGAGATATTGCACAATTCTATGTCAAACATTCACATAATCAAAAATATACCTATTCTATATTGATATTAATTTTAAAGAATAGTTTTTCTAAGCTAAAATATTTCTTTCAGATGGTAGATCTGATTTTAATTTTATATTTTATCAATTATTTTTTACAATAAAGCTTAAAGCAAGTTTATTATGCTCCTTCCTTCTTAGCAATTTTTGTTAACTGTTAGAGTAGTCATGCTAATTTTAACGGATTTTTATTTTATTTCACTTCATTTTGGTGAGTTTGTTATCTGTTTTTCTTACATCATTTTAAACTCATTTACAATTACATTAATGTTTTCAAGAGACATAGACATATTATAAAAGAATATTTTTTTTTATCTTAGGACAATTATTTTTAATTTTGAATAAATTTTTAAAAGAATGAGTCTTGAAGATGGATGCAAAATATAATCAGGTTTTAAAAATTTATAAGAATGATTTTGCTATTTAAGTTTTAATAAATTCATTTGTTATGCTTATTTCCTCAAAATGTATTACATTTCTAATTATATTTCTCTTTCTCTTTATATATATATATATAGCCCTAAATATTGATGAGTTAAAGCAACATGAGTTGTAAACATATAGCAGCTATTTAAAATTACTTTCAACTTAGCTAATATGTTTTTTCAGTTATCTAAATCAGCAAGAAACTATCATGTTATTTGCGCATAAAATACCTTAAATAGTTAGAAATGAATAATATACTTAAAATCATCAAGTTAGTGTGATTGTAAAAAACAACACTTTGTTCTTTAAAGTAGTTATTTCAAAAAGATGTTTCATATAGGAAAAAAAAGCATGTATAATTTTGTTAAATTTTTTTGTAATAATTTATATTCACTTTCAGTTAAAATGAGTTTACATTCATAAATCACTTCTTGTAAGAGATAAAAAAATTTTTTGTTTCTCTAAAACATGCACCATAACACCACTTTTTTCTTCTTCAAGTTATAAAAGTCTAATAATGTAATTAATATAAAAGAATAAAGAGGCATAAACACAAAAATTTCCATTTCAATAATATTTAAAATTTACTTTATTTCAGAGAATAGGAATTAGGGTACATGTTTTCTAAGAATACAAAGGAGAAAAAATAATAAAATAGAAAAATCCTAGAACTACTATAAAAAAAAACTATAAACTTGATAAACACTTTTAAAAATAAAATATAAATAGCAAATTGAAATTTTAAATGTTCAAAATAAAAAATTCTTTATATAAAAAAACCCTACATGATCTTGTAGCGTACTTGAGCTTAATAAACACTATACATTTTAAAATTGCTCACTTAGAAAAAACAACTATATATAGAAAGCCTATGGTGAAAATACAACAAAAAGTAATTTATTCTTTAAAACAAATAAATATACTTTGACAAAAATCAGTGCAACAACTGTACAATTGAAGTTAAATTAGATATGTTTTTAATGCTTAAGAACATGAATGTTTTAACAGATGAATGACACCACTATGCAAAAAAGGAAAATAACACACAGGGGATAGAACCATGGCACAGCGCAAGTTGAGCATACCTCACAAGTTCATACGTAATGAGAGAATATTTTTTTATTATTGTTCATTGCATAGTTTAGACAGGCAATATAAGAAGATGCATTTGGCCTAGGTCACGTCTTCACTGTTGATTTGATACAAATAGAGGCACAACGAAGCATATTTCACATTTATAACAATTTATGTGCTAACTTCAGCAGTAGCATTCAAATTTCAGTATTGTAATTAGAGTTTTGGGCTTAAAAAACCCTAAAAATATAAGATTAGAAAATACCCATTTTTCACTGTAAGCAAGCTTGAATTTTTTCAATCCATTCTTGGGCTGCCACACAATCGGCTGCCATGAAATTATATGTCCTCCTTTTAGTTATCAACTAAAATTGGAAATAGATATGTGAATTTATATATAACAATATTATATTATTTTACGTAGTTTTTAAAAAAGTAAATAGAAAGCCAACAATTTGAATTGCATGTCATCCCCCTCTTTTAGAAAACCTCAAAAATAAAAGTACAGTGTCTGCCGCTAATAAAATCACCGGATAATAAAATCAGCCGCTAATAAAATCACCGGATAATAAAATCAGCCGCTTTATAAAATCAAATCGGCACGAACCGAATCGTTACAATATTAATACATGTTAAAAACATCCTTTAATAAAATCAATGCCGTCGCCTCTTAAGATCAAAATTTTGACTGCATAATAAAATCAAAAGTGCAATATTTCAGCTTTTTTTGCTCTTATTTATAAAATTTTATTTTTTCAAAGTTTAAAGATTTTTTTAGAAGAAGCAACAGTCACTCACAAACCTGTGAAATAGGTGTGGTTAGCACTTTCCTGCAATATACATAGTGTAAACTCAGCGGCGCGACAGCCCATGAGGGCCAAGGCCTACTGTGCCCATCTCAGTTTTCTTGACCTTGGGCTCTGGGGTGCAGGAGCAGATGTTCCGGTCAGGTGGTCAGCCGAACGCGGAACCCCCAGTGTTTAGTTCCCAAGCATGCTTGGTACTCATTTATCGACCCACTGAAGGGATGAAAGGCTGAGTCAACCTTGCCCGGCCCGAGGATCGAACCAGGGACCTGTGGCAAGACAGCGCGAAGCGCTACCGCTCAGCCACTGGGCGTCATACATAGTGTAAAAGTTAAGGAAAAATGTGGGTGGTAAGCGGCGAGTTCATAGAAATCAACTTATCAATGTCAATTCCTTGACTTGAATGAACTTTGGAGAAACCTATCTCACTCAACAGGGGGTCGAATTCTTATCTTATCTTTTATTGAATGAACCATAGAAGGGAGAGAAGTTTGTGTTATCTATCTTAACAGAGAGCATGAATAGATTTCCAAAAACTGTCAGTGCTAATGCTCCATATTATTTAAGCCGTTTGAGTAAATTATAGTTAGAGCACAGATCGTTTTTAAGTTTGTTTGGTGTTCAATTTTATCAGCATGCCGAAAAGGAAGGATTTGAGTCTTAATAAGATAAATTCGAAGTGTTGCAAAACTATGATAAGCTTTCTAAATGTAGTCAACGTGAAGCTTCGATTAAATTAGGGATTTCCCAAACTGCTCTTTTCAACATTCTGAAACAAAAAATAAATATTTCCGAGGAAACAAAAAAGGATGGAAATCTGTCAAGAAAGCATAAGCGTGAGGGAAAATTGGAGGAAATTGAAATGGCTCTGTTAGAATGGTTCAAAAATGCACACTAACGAAGAATTCCAATTTCCCGTGGAATTTTATTTCACAAAGCACAGGACTTTGCAAACCTATTTGGTGATTCTGATTTTAAAGCTACAGATGGGTGGCTAACCCGATGGAAAGACCTCAACAACATTGTCTATCGTAAATTGCATGGTGAAAAGCAAGATGCTGATTTTAGCTCTGCCGCCGATTGGGTAAATGATGTGTGGCCAACACTCATTAAATACTATAAACCAGAGCAAATTTTCAACACAAATGAAACAGGATTATTTTTCCGAGCACTTCCTGAACACACACTGCTGTTTAAAAATTAATAGACTGGTTGATGTACAAAAATAAAGGAAAGACTAACCACGCTGCTAACATGCAACATGACAGGAACTGTGAGGAAAAAAAACTTTAGTGATAGGAAAGAGTTTAAATCCTCGATGTTTTAAAGGAGTAAAGCACCTGCCCACCAGTTATGCCAACAGCTATAACGCATGGATGACATCTAGCATCTTCACATAATTTCTTCTTGAATAGGACAAAGAGCTGAAAAATGAAAAGGTCGCCTTACTTTTAGACAATTGTTCTGCGCACACTGCTGATGAGAACTTGCATTTGAAAAACATTAAATTAGTGTTTTTGTCAAACATTAAATTAGTGACAGTTATTATTCAATCCCTTGATCAGGGAATCATAAGATCATTCAAGTTTCATTACAGAAAAATGGTTGTTCAAAAAATCATTAGTGACATAGACTGTGACAGCTCTTCGGAACTCTTAACTGCAAACAAACTATCGAAATCCCTTACTATTTTGGAATCAATGCATTTGATTTGTAACTCATGGGACATTGTTTCAACCCAAATAATTTCAAATTGCTTTAAAAAGTGTGGTTTAAGCACTGGCGATGGAGCTGATAACTGTTTCGAAGAAATGCTCAGCAGTGAAGAAAATGAAATGGACGAGAATTTTTCATGTTACGTAGCTATTGACGATAACTTGCAAACATCAGGAGAAAAATCTGATTCCGAAATTGTTACAGACATCAAAAATTGCAAAGTTATTTTCAATCAAGAAATGGAGGAATCAGACTCAGAAGAGGAAATAAACTCATCAGTGCCATCTTCAATGGAAGTCAGAAAAGCACTTAATGTATTGCGACAAGCTTTAGAACAAAGAGGAGGAAATATCGAAAACTATAAAAACTTCCATTAACTCTCAAATGATGTTGAAAAGTTAATTTGAAATACTGCAACTCAAGCAATCCTTCATCGGTTTTTTGCAAAAATTTTGTAAATTTAATCTTATGTAGGGTTTTACTTTAATAAAATAATTAAATTAGTTAAAATAAAGCATTAATGTTGTCATTATTTCAGCTTTTAAAGTGTGTGCATTTAGAATAAATATATCGTAAAAATTTGATTTTTATTTTCAAATGTTGAATCGCCTTTTAATAAAATCAAAAGAGCATAAAACGAAAGTGATTTTAATAAACGGCAGACACTGTACTATGAAAAACTAAACAAAAGTAATTATTTTTCATAATAGCCAACATTTAAAGGGTTTTACCAATTTTAAATAACAAGTCCTGAATTACATGTTTTAATAAAATACAGAAGACCTATATAATGCAATTCTATAAACCACAATTTTCCATAAACCATAGTAGCTTTATCGGAGTAAACAATGAAATTTGCAGTAACGAAATTTTGATGACCGAGGAAGAACTATATACATTTGATATTATTTGCTAAGAAATTAAAATTTCAAAAATTAAACAAATTGAAATAGATTAATCTGTTTGCTCCTAGTTCAAATGATGCAGAGAATTTTTCTTTTCTTTTTTGTAAATAGTTAATACTTAAGTGCATATTTTGTACTTTTAAGTATTTGTACCTAAATATTATTTAAAATAATTTTACTAATGATCTGTTCCAGACTAATAACGACATATTTAGTAAGGTAAGTTTAATGATAAGTGAAATGATCTATATAACACAAAATTTCATAAAACACAAAGCTACACGTTTCAAGGATTGTGTTATAAAGATCTTCAACTGCATATCAATTTTTAATGCACAATTCTTAAAGTTTATGCAATTTATTTATAACTGAAACTAAAAAACATAAAATATTTGAAATGTATGCAAAAGAAAATGTTATAACTTACTTAATACCTTTAACAACAACAGCAAAAAATTGTGTTGAACAATGTGAAATAAATATGTTAAATAAATAAATAATACCTTTTAATAATAAATAATACCAATGTGAAATAAATAAATAATACCTTTGGCATTCTACAGACAACTAAGTATTGTAAAAACAGAAAAATTTGATACCCATAAGATTTAACTATTAATGGAAAACTGGATTGCAAATCAAAATACACAACTCTCTAGAGAAAGTAAAATTCTCGATAACATAAATACCACGTGCTCATTTTTAAAAGTCATCATAAAGCACACAAATCAGAAACATCTTCCCTCATGTTTATAAAATCAAAAACCTCATGAATCTGAGTCATGTCTCTTATTACAAGTAGATGTTCATATCTACCTGCTTCTCAAATCCTATGAACATATGCCCTCTCTTGTGCCATAAATTATAGTTTTTAAAACATTCTAGAACTCTAGAACATTGTAACATATATGTGACAACCAGGAGAGAATGAGATAGTGCTCTGACATGCCAGCTGGGAAATTGAAGCATTACATGCAGGCACATTTATGTGACGGTCAGCATCATAAGGTTAATTGAAATATAAAAGATTAACATCTAAATTTTTAATTCCTAGAAAATGAATTATTCTATACATAGAGAGGAAATCATTTGGGCATGGGAATAATAGATTTGGCTTTGCCAAATATATGATAGGTATATCCCTATCAATAATTGACTTTTTATAAGAAATTCTTATTATGTGCTATCACAAGAATAAAATAAATCACAAGAATAAAATAATATCTATCATAACAATTAAAAAATTAGGTTCTCTCAACATATAGTGATTCAGAAAAATGGAACTCACATCAAAAAATGCTTTTTCATCCGATTTTTTTGGTGCTCCTTGTATAGTAGTAGCCGGTGTTACTGATACAACTTCTGCTAAATCTATCAAACCTTTGTTATGTGAATCTTCCATAGCATCATAGTATCTCAACTGAAAATGTAAAATAATATGTGAAACACGTAAATACAAAATGTGAGGAAATAATTATGTTGTGTTTTTTTAAATAAGGTATATACTATGTGTAAAAACCCTACTTCAGTAAAGTATAATAATACGACATTTTTCTTGTATAATTAAATTATACATTTTTTTCTTCAAAACTGTTTGTTTAGGGTTAAGTGAAAAACAGTTTTGCACTAATTTGTTTTGAATGTTTTAAGAATATAATCTATAAATACAGGAAATTTGAAATTGCTATCTGTAACTTATAAGTGACAAAAGTAAATGAAGCCTGTAATGCTAAAATTGCCTCCATTCAATAAAGTCATATCTTACCTGATGCTTAATAGAATCCAGAACAAACCATCGTTGCTTCCAGCCCTTGAGCAGAGCTCCTCGTTTGTAAAGATACCCTTCATGGGTTCTATTCTCAGCAACATTTGATGAAAATTGATCATAATATTGGCTGTTAGACTGAAGACCTGGAACACCTAAAATAATTTTTTTTTCATTTAGAAACTAATGAAAATATTCTGCACACATGAAATCAAGCTACTTAATACAGTTTGTCCAGTAAATGTTAACATACACCAAAACCTACAACCTATACACTGAAAAGCTTCCTAATTTAGTAGAACAAAAAAATATATACATATTATTAGTGAAAACATTTTGAAATGTGCAATACTTATTGAATGATAGCACATTTTCTTTTCACTTCACAAAATCAGCTAAAGCGTCGTTCAGTTGATAAAGCGTTTCGTTTGGTTTCATTTTTAGTTAAAGAAAGCTCTGATAAGCAGGGTTTTGCAATATATGGCTTTAATTTAAAACACTTATACTGAACATAATAAACAATTTGAATATTATGTTAAAACTGAGATAAAAAAAATATATAACGAATAGAAATCGCGTGAAACTGATTTATTCATATCATAAGGAATTGACAAAAATATTCTTCCATATAAAAACATAAAGCCACATGAATGTATGCAATGTGCTGCTATTTATGAAATGATTGTACAAATAAATTGTGATGAAATTTGAATATTTTAATTCTTATATGTGTAAAACAAACTGTCAAGTCACATTGATGTGACCACCAACTACTTTTGATGACAATGTGAAATAACAAATCACAAAAGACAGGTGGCAGCACATTGCAGTAGAACAAATATGAAGGGTGCCCGAAGAAATCGGAAAACATTGCAATTGTTGTTGCAATGCAGAAACGGGGTGATTTATGGGACAGCCAAAAAGGCATGACCATTGGTTTTTAAGCCAAGGGTAGAAGCATTATTGAAACAGTCAAATTTGTAAACTGTTCACATCATGGTTAAAGTATATAATGCATTGCAAAATGGCACTATCAAAAGTCAGCGATGTGGCTAATGTGGTGCACCACAGGTCATGACATTGGCCATAGATGGCTTCAGGTGAATAGATGTACAACTGACCATCTAGATCAGGGGTTTCCAACTTACATGAGGCTGGGAACCGTAATTGACAGTCAAATGGCAGGCCGTAACTTTATCAAAATTTTATATAGGATTCTTTTATGTTTGAAGGAACATTAAATATTACTGTCAGATTTTTATCATGTTGTACAAAACATAAGTATTGAATTACAAATTAAGATAAGAAGTAGATTTTTAAAAATATTTAATTGCATATTAAAAAATTCTGGCTACTATAACTTTAATTGTGCAGCTATGTATTAAACAATTAATGTGCAACATATATTAGATTGTTAAGATATAAAACTTGAAAATATTTAAAACCCAAATAGACTTTTTACAAAAATTTTCCGCATAAAAAATGACAACTAATATATTTTAGTTTGCGGGCCACAAAAAAGGCTTCGCGGGCTGCCAGTTGGAAACCACTGACCTAGATGAACCAAGGGCCTATTAAAAGTGCCTTCTAAATAATGGTTCAGCAAAAGTTACTGTATCTTTCTTTCAGTGGTATGCTCTATGAAAGCTGGTTATTCTGGCTTTTGACAGGTGGTTTCCATTAATGCGACTGGACTGAATATATATAGTATAAGAAAAATATATAAACATTATGTAATAAGATATATAACCAATACGTTAAATAGCCTTACTTGATGGACCAGAGGAGCTCTCTACGCTACCACCTTTGGAAACAGATGTAGAAGCAGCACCAGAATCACTTACAGTTTTATATTTAGTACAATTCTTGGGTACCTGATCCAAACATTTTTCATGACAGTTGTAACCACAATCCATACATCGCATTCCTATGGATATCAAATATGACAATAATTTAAGTAAACTTTGAAGGTGTACTTTTCGTATTAGATATACAAAAAAACATTAATAATATATGTTTTCAAGACATGCAAAAATTTCAATTTCGTCAAACTTGAAAAATGTAGGGCATATTACTTCCATGCTTAACTTTTATTATCACAGAAATTCCCCCCTCCCTTCTTTCGAAAGGGACAAAAATAAAATCATTTTCTTCTTTTCAGACCACTTGAAAAACATAGTTCTTAAAATTTTTACACTTTCTTTCATGTAATTTTGTTTGTACAGAACTGAATGGAGAGTGTGTGTGTTTGCTGAATAGATAAGGCCAACATGAAGAGACACTTTGAATTATCAGAAACAAATGGTATTAACTTGGAATCTGCAACAAGAATAATTGCGTCAGAAGTGAAAATGTATTTACAGGTTATCTCCGAAAGCTGATATTGGCACCATATCCTTAAAATGAGGAATTTTGACTGATAATAAATTCTTGTGATAATCTGCTTTGAAACAATTAAGAGATCATTGAAATTTGTTTTGTTATCTCAGGCATAGAGGTGTATTTGAAATTTAAGCCATCTAGGTATTTGAAAAATTCCTAAGTTTTCCATTTTTTGGAAATAACATGACAATAAATGCTGTTTGCAGTTGTCTGGAGTTGATTAAGCCTTGTATTGTTAACAGACGTATAGATACAGTTGAAATTTGAGCCCTCTCACTATGCTGAAATGTCAGAAATTGAGCTGGCAATGAACTCTTTTTGGAGATAAAAACTTGATAAATTCTGTCAGAAAAATGACTATAACTTGTATTGTGTTTTGAAACCAGCTTTGGGAACCAGGACTTAAATTTAATGGCTTAAAGGAATGACCTCAAATATGCTAATTATAATGCAGATGATATTTTAAGTTACGAAGTCAGTCACAAAAACATATTTTCACTACACAAGCATGCCTTTTTTTTTCTTACTCTCAAAACATAGGAAGTAGCAGCAATCAGGGAAACATGGTCTCATTAGTTAGGTCACGAGAGCAAACAAAAAACTTGGACCTCTTAATAACGTTACTTTTTGTGTACTTCGCCATATCTTGAGAATATCTTAAGAGAATTAAAAAAATTTGCACATAATTACAAAATTCATTTATTCAAAGATAATTCCATGCCAAAAATAATTTTCAACCATTATTTATTATTTTATTTAATAATACTTGAAAGAAGTTTGAATTGTAAGGCTTACAAATTTTTGCATCAATTAAAAAATACAATAACGGGCAAAATACAAAATTTATACTAAACCAGTCAAATACTTCCTTAGAAATTGAATTTTAATTAAACTTAGAATTCCTCCATAAAGTAGTTTTTTTATGTCTGATTTCGTATTTTAAAATATTGCATACACTAATGAACTAGAACATTTGAGGTAAATCTTTAAACCATTAAGAATGAGTCCTAGAGCGTGTAAATCGGATCAAATGTAATTCAAGGAATACCTTTTCTTTGCACACTCTAGAAAAGGACTTAGTTGAAGACTAATGTTAGTTTTTTTGGAAATAAACTATGAAACAGTCTACTCAACTGTATGAAACTGTCTATGTATGAAACAGTCTAGTATAACAAAAATAATTAAATATTTAAAAATGTAAGACTTACCAGTTTTTACTAGACCCCATAAGACATGAGAGCAAAAGTCACAGTAAGTTGGAGTGGTATAATTATATTTCTCAAAACGATGTGGATGAGAGTAAACTTGAGGTTGAGTAGCTTCACCAACCATTTTGCCCCTGACGAGAATTTCAATAGTTGAGCGTTTATGAATGGATCTTCCGTGTGAACGGACCATCTGTGTGCTAAAAGACGATTGACGCTAAGAGAAAAAAAACAACAATGAGGGAACAATATATATATATACATATATATATATATACAGGGTGATTCTAAAAAGATGGGCAAAATTTTAGAAAGTGATAGTACACACCCAAGCAAACAATTTTTATCAAAGAATGCATGGTCGAAAACAAAACGCAAAGGTGCTGGCGGATTTGGAAAGTTGTTTGATGCAAACGTGAAAGCTCCATTCCTGTTGCGAGTTTCTGCGCTGCGTTACTTGTCGCCAAGCTTTCGGCTGCTGCAGGGAAAGTTCATGATATGCCTGGTGTGTTTCAGAATGTCCGCCTATCTTTTCTTTGTCGTTGTACTGCGTGCATAGCCGCTGCCAGCCACTGTTTTGAAGACTTATTGTAATCACATGCCATTAAATTTGCTTGAATAACTTAATCGTTCTTTGTGTGTTTTTGCCTCATATAAGAACATAAACTTTGACGCCCTCTAGCGGTTTTGCGTTTTGTTTTCGATCATGCATTCTTTGATAAAAATTGTTTGCTTGGGTGCGTACTATCACTTCCTAAAATTTTGCAAATCTTTTTAGAATCACCCTGCATAAATATAATTTTGAATAAATATAATTTTGAAAGTAAAATTTGAGTATATTATTTAGTTCACAATAATTTACCAAAATAACAATGCTTACCATGAGAGAATCACTTCCAGGAATATCCACTTTTTCCCAAAGCATTTGCCATTTTTGTGGTAACAAACCAAGTTCACTCTCCAGATTATGCAAAGTCTGAAATAAAATAAATTTTTGAAAAATTAATAAATAAAATTCGCATTCATTACGTAACATTCAATACCATTTGTTTTTAACTAAGGGAGATGAGTGCTGATAATTTGGTTTTCAAACACTAATCCTTAGTTTAATGAGAAAAAAAATAAACACAAATATTTGAGAAAGTGTTTAATAAACAAATGAATACGTTAGAGTGTACTTTTCTGCTTCTCAAAAAAGTTATTTTAAATCTAAAATCACAAAATTAAATTTTAAAATTCTCTAGAAGTAACATTAAGACCATGTTTTTAAATTTTTTTTAAAAGTAAATAATGTATTGATCAAATTAAATACAGCCAATTGTTGGCTATGAGTGTAAAGAACATAAGAGCCAAAAGGAAGTATAAAGAGCCTTCTTCACCCATTATTGTTTAAGACAATGCTTCTTTTCTAGAGTCAAATTTTGCCCCAGTATCATGCACGAAAATGCATTCTGTTGTGACTTCCTTTTGTCAGCCACTGTTGTTTCATCCATTTATATTCCAAATTCATTTTTTAATTGACAGCAGGGTATTTTCTTACCTCTAGCACTCTTATCATTTATGTGACACCCTGATGATAAGGTTGCATTTTGGATACCCAAGACACAGCAAATTTTATCCCCATTTCTATTAAAAAGCAAAAAAATGTTACGTAATTTTTCTTTATTTGAGACAAATTAGTTTCATAAACAAAGCTAATATATGTACTTAGTGCAATGAAATCGATAAGTGCTTTAAACTAAGTCTGGCAGAAAAATATATATTAAAAAAAAGAAAGAAAGATGAGAGTACTTGAAGATCCTGCAACCCTCATTTAAGAAAAAATAACATTGCTAGGGGATGGTGGGCTGTTAAAATAGACTGTTTATAAATGATGTCACCTAGAAGGGGAGGAAGGGGGGGGGTTATGAAATTGTACTAGTTTGTGACACAGGGAAGAAAGGGGTAATTTTGGTAAAAATAAAAAATACTTAAAATCAGCAGATTAAATATTTTATGTCATTTGTTTTACATTTTTTCCCTAACTTTTTCATCAAAATAAGTACACATCTAATCATTATTATTATTATTATGCTCACATATTTCATTAAAAAACATAGTTAAAGTTTAAACATAAAGTTTGAAAAATAGTCCATATCACGTGTTTTTCTTAACTGCTTTAACAAGTTCATGTGCACATAGCATGAAATGTGACATGTGGTAGAGGGTACAGTGTCTTTCTGACGAAATGGGGAAAGGAGGTTCAGAAAAAAAGTGTGACATATTTATGGGTGCTACTAAATTGCCTGGTAAAATAATATGTAAGGATATTTTTGGCAACTTTAGACTTTCTCTCCCCTTGTCTGCAAAAATAAGCATATTGTGAACCCTCTTCTATGCTCATGTAAGAAAGTTACAACAGTTGAAAGCCCCCTAGCTTTTACTTTGACATTTATTGTAGTTTTGGGATTAAATTCAAATAAAAAGATGTTACTTCATTAAACAAAGTTAATATTTTTTAAGAATCTTCTACGACAAATCCTTCTTAGGAATCTTTTCTGTCAAGTGTCAATTACAACCAGGCTAGAATGAATAATAAATTTTCAAGGAATAAACAAAATAATTTACCTCTAACATATGGGTAAAGAAATCAGGTTGCACATTTTGAATATTATCATAACAGCTATTAACAATTCTTCTAGAGCTGCAGTTAGAACTGCCATCCGCAGCTTCAGATTCTTCCTCTCTTTGTCTCTCCATAGCAACCAGCTCCAGATCATATGATGGACCATGAGCCAATTCTTCTTCCAAGTAGTAGTCCCAAATTGCCAGATTGGATATATTAGAATAAGGTCTCAAAACCTAATTAATAAATAATTTGTGTGTACAATTCATATAAGCTTAATATTATACAGAACATTAATATTTAATTGATATGTATATTATTTCTCAAATAATTAAACTATTATCATTAAAACTGTAATTTAACAAATTACTTTTTAAAGGGAATATGACATATAAAAGGAATAGAATTTTCTTTTACGTATGATCCCTGAAAATCTCATATGATATCAATTTATACACAAATAGTTCTACAAGCTACATAATAGCTAATGTTTTTAAATAAATTTCTTTTCCATGTAAACTTCATTTCTGTTTCAACGAAACATACTATTGCTTCACATTTAGGTTCGGGGATTTCATGAAAATTTCAAAATTTAAATTCAAGATTTGCTGATATTCATAAAAATGTTATCGATATATAAGTTTTTGATTCACGGAAGTCAATGAATTAACAGTCTAGACTCCCTGAAAAATCACATGCCCTACTATTAGTTTTAAAACCTCGAAGAACTATACAAAAAAAAACTAGAATACAATCACCTCTTATCTTTTTAAATAGCAACAACAGAAACTTAGTTTTTTATAGTTTAACTAGTTTATTAATATTATATTTGATTTACAAAAAAATCATACTAAGTTTAAAGATATATCTGCAAGTGGGAAACACTTAACTGATATGCAGGAGGTTAAAGTTAAGTCAATCATATTATACTACATTATTGAAAAAAAAAAGTATTATATAATAAGAATATTTACCCCATCTTCACTGTAGGGAGTATACCAAAAATTGAAAAATATAGGACTTCGAGCCCAAAGTTTCTCAACGTAATCCCAAAAAGATGGGCCATTTATTGTTGAATTAGTCAAAGAGTTGGTTTTGAGAGAAAAACCAGTCTCCTCATCTGAACCTCCATCTAATCCTCTATATCTGGCAGATCGGTCCTCAAACAGCCATCCAACTTCAGCCCGCTCATATTCACTGTCCAACAAGAATGTACGAAACCGGCAAGACACAGAATGATATGCCAGAAATTTCAGATAATATTGATTGAATTCAAAGGACATTGGAAACTGCCTGTGAATCTAAATAAATAACATTCATCACAAAATGAAATTAATATTTCAAACTATAGTTAGATGCTACATAAATACAAAACTAAGTACAGTGCACTCCCGATTATCCGGGTTAATCACCAGGACAGGTCGCACGGACAATTGAGAAACACGGATAATCTGAAAACTCCTTTTATTAAAGAAAAATTCAATATCAGTACAAATTACTGACATTTGCATGCATAACATCAAACTAGGAATTTTCCTTATTGAAAAATGCGTAATGCGTCTTCGCCATATATTGATACACATATTTTACGAGCCGCAGTAATGTCACCGTAATCAAATCCTCCCATATAATCTAATAAAGTTTCCACAGAGCAGCAGAATGAGAAATTGTATTTCATTCATTTACTACATCTTCTGCATCAGTTACTATCATCACTATTTGATTTAACAACATAACGATGTCTTCATCAGTCAAATACTGGAAGCCAGGCTCACATGCATCACTTTGAAACCAATCTTCTAAATTTTCTTCATCAAGAATTTCGAAACCTTAGATTTCTTTTGCTTGTTCGAGAATACTATTATCATATTTTTCTTGAACATCTGAAGAGGATTGTTCATCAAGTGGTATGATCTTTCTCCAAGATCTGGATAACGTAGACGATTTTACCTTTGACCATGCTGCTGATATTCCATATACTGCAATCCAATAACGAATATTGCTTCCAAAAATTTGGTAATGTTATAACTTCATGAATCAAATTTTTTTAATCTTGAAAATGTTTCTCTTTATATTTTTTGTGCGACTCAGGAATGAGCACGGATAATCGAAAGTGTACTGTATTTATTACACAAAAAAAAATTATAATTTTAACCACTACATTCTTGCCTTCTATAGAATTTACAGCAAAGGGCAACTTCAGAATAGGCATTTCTGAACAATGGCCGCCTCATTGCTAGCGTGAATATTATTTCATGCTTCTACATGTATTTTGTTAGCTTTTTTTTTTTTGAATAATCAATTTATTGACAACTCTGGATAGCGGTAAACTCCTAACATTGATTTTATTTTATAATTGGTGTTGAACATCCAACCCAATTTTGGGTTTAAGACTACTAATGTTTAACTCCGTAGCCTTGTAATTTTGAAACCAATCCAGAAGATAAGGAAATTCCTGGATCAAGCATTGGGAGAAATTTCCTTTTGTGGAAGACTTTTTGATGGAACTAACCCACATTTGCATTACATGGAGAGGAAAGTTACGGAAATCTCTCACAGTTAGCCTGATGGCAAGGGGACTCTAACCCATGATCCATCTACCACTGAGGATATTTTACCCTTACAATGATTACAGTCTCCCAATGGACTAAAGTTTTGCTGTAGTATTCAAGATTTAAAAGCAATAAAAACATTCAAGGAAAAAAAAGCCTGATCCTTAGGAGAGAAAAAAAGTGTATTTTCCTTATCGTCTTTAAAACATACTTCTTTCTTACTCTAATTATTATTATTTTAAATTCTTGCCTCCCACGCTATTCTATTTACAAAATACTTGAGAATTTAAAGAGAAGTACTGAGACAATAATGCTGATTTAAATAGAAAAAAAAATACAATTTTAAACATTAAAATAAAGTTGAAAGATTTTTCAAGAGAAATACCTGAAAATTAGCTTTCATATTTTACACAGATAATGAAAAAATTTTGTTCTTTATACAAACAGATGTTACATAAAAATTACATGTGTGAAAAATAAATTTAAAAAAAAAAAAACTGTTTTTTGTTATAATGCATAAAAATTTTATTAGTTGTAAAATTGTAAGCTAATTTTTAACATATTTCTTACAGAAAATATTTTTTTTTTTCCAATGGCAGGCACTAAATTTGAATCTTTGCCTATACTATGCCAGAATTCTTGCTCATTTCGCGTTACCCAGTGGGCACCTGTGAACCAAAGTTACGGAGGCGAGTAACATTGCCCACGCCACAAACCCGTTTATAGGGTGGGTCACATTCACACATCATGCACACACACAACAGAGGACAGCACAAAGAGAGAGAGAAACATCCATGCCCAGAGCGGGATTCGAACCCGCAGCCTATGGCTTCGCAGTCAGGCACGCTGACCGCTCGGCCACCTGGCCGGCTTATAGAAAATATAATTGTCTGAAAAAGTTTAACCATTTTATTTAACTACTATATACATTAGAAATAATAATTAAAAAAAACTTTTTTTCTTTAAATATCCATTACAAAATAGCTAATAAAATGTTTACATATCTTTTTCTTCTATAGCTATTCCACATCATAGCTAACTTTGAAGCAGTGTTTTTAGTTATTTTTAAACAATATAATGTGACACATTAGTAATTTAATTTAAAAATTTGAGCAAAAAAAAATTATGCATGATAGAAATAGTTTACCTGATGAACAGCATCCAAGAATTGTAAAAATATTGGTGCAAATCCACTAGCAAGAGTAGCAGCAGTTTGATTGCATCTATGGGTAAAACGATGACCAAAAGCTAGCCATTCCTTCTCTATTAATGTTCGAAATCCTTCAAAAGTTCTGTAATATGGATCTAAGCATATTTCAGCTAGTGATATAACCTAAAAAAAAAATTATTAAATGTTACTTTTTGAATTTATATTTAGATTTATGATTTAATTATTTCATAATTTGTTAAATTTTGTTTACCTCTTTGTTTATAGATTTCTTCTATTTGGGGAAAAAAACTTCCTATTTTTGTGTTTCAAAACTTAAAACAAATTTTACTTGGCTAAATATTGTAATTCTTGGAAATGCAGATCATGATTTGAAAAATGAACTAGTT
Organism: Parasteatoda tepidariorum; assembly: GCF_043381705.1. Classification (NCBI taxonomy): domain Eukaryota; kingdom Metazoa; phylum Arthropoda; class Arachnida; order Araneae; family Theridiidae; genus Parasteatoda; species Parasteatoda tepidariorum. The sequence goes on along the minus strand of NC_092206.1, from coordinate 65,882,368 downwards.
ACTTAGATAAATAAAATTTGCAAAACATGAGTCAAAAGAAAGATTTGTATACTTGTGATTCTACTCATGCATCATTAGCCTGGCTTGTAGTTGAATGTTTGAAAGAAGACTGTTTATTTCATAGACAATATCGCAAATCAAAATGTTTCTCAAAAGAATTTTGAAAGTACATTTACAGAAAGTAATAGTTTTCTTTATTTTCACAGTTAAGAGAGGAGCAAATTTAAGCACGAATCATTATGCAATTCCAAGATAGTTTTGAAACTGTATAACTGTTTCAATCTCTTGCTTTTAATACAGAACAATTTACTTCCAATCTATTTTTTATAAGTGTTTAGTGCAAGAATTTTGCACGATTATACTATAGTTTATGCAACATTTATATCAAATTTTTAAATGCCCCTTTCCATTTGATTTAACTAATAACTAAAGTTGCAACATAAAAATATAGAAATACATATTTAAAGAAGGGCAACTTCAGTTCTGAACGTCCTAGCTATACTAAAAGTTTTACTCGCCACTGATTTTTTGAAAAATTCATTTTTGATTACTAAAACAGTAAATTAATGTAGAAACCGAAAAAAATTAAAACATATTTATGGCAAAATAACAATAATATTAACTTGATAAAGGTTGTCCAAAATTTTAATGGTTCCATCAGATATATCAGTAAAATAGAAAACACATCAGAGAATTAAAATATCAGTAATGTACCCATATCCTTTGTGCTTGTATACTGTTGTATTAACATGCACATGGCATGGACAGAGAAAGAGGTTGTTGGTACTAAAATAGAGAGTGAGTGTAGTACAGACGAGTTGCTTTATCCACATTTAAAATAGTAGTAGAAACCAAAACAATGTGGTCGGCACATGATGCTTTAATTAGAGGACATAAGTTGATAGTTTAGTTGGATAAGTTGATAGTTTAGTTGGACTATATTTGCTCCCATGGGTAAGTTTAAGAATACCACGACAACCTAAGCAGCACACTTTATTGATCAATCTCATCAAAACACATTACGAAGAGAGATTTTTATCATCTATTAAATCAACAAACCGGTGAGAGTGGAATCTGTCCACAAAAAACTTACACCTCGATTGTATTTACGATAAAATACGGTTGCCACATGTCCTTAAAAATAGGTAGGAACTTTATTTATGTCACACTAGACCTGCAAAATGGGCTATTGGCGACGGTCTGGGAAACGTCCCTGAAGATGATTCGAAGGCATGCCATTGCAATTTTGATTCACCGCAGAGGAGATGGCTCCCCTGCTTTGGCAGCCCGACGACCTGCACAGTTTAACGAGGAACGATACCATGCACCCTCGGTCCCTATGCAGGCTGATCAAAGTTGGCACTCATCCCGCTTAGTGACTGCAGCTAGTGATGCTTGAATTCGGTGCTCTACTGGGAACTGTGTCTTTACTATACTGCGGGACCCCTTGAAAAAAAAGAAAAATTAATAGGATTATTGTTTGACATACTTGTGTAGTAACATCCCATCCATCTTCAAGACATATCATGACTGATGATCCTTGAACATCCATTAAATCAACAACAGCACCAGATAATTGTAGAATGCCTTGAAGCTGAAAAAAGTGTGCAATTACATTGATGCGGTTCAAATTAAATAAGAATGGAAGCATTATTTAATGAATGTTTGAAAAAGTACACTGGTGAAACAAAATAAATATACCTGATTTAACCATTCTGACTTTTCTACCGCTCTATGGAAAACTTCATCAGGATCTGTAATTGGTGCACTAGGTACACAAGCTCTCAATAGTTTTTTGAAACTAGCTTTTACGTGCCTAACTTCTGAAAATTCAACTGGTATGAAATCACAGTTGGGAAAGGATTCCGTTTTGATCCCCTGTAAAAAAATATAATTTTTTTAAAGTACATTTTTATAAATTAAGTACACAAAATATTTCACTAAAGCTAACAATGAATAATAATTGTGCCAAAAAAGAGAGTGTATATAGACACAAATTGCGCTCTAGCACCGTATTTTAAAACTAGTGTACAATGGTTTTTTAAGTAAAACAAAGCACAATTGAGAAACAATAATACCAACACTAAATCGTTTATAAATTACATATGCAAGCTGCTTTATATTTAAAAAAAAAAAAAAACTAAATGCTTTATTGTAATAACTGAGAGTTCCTTTTGTATCGATCCAGTTTCAAAAGAAAAAAAGAAGCAACAAAATAATCTATAGGAAAACATACAAAATGCTTCTTTAAATTTATTCTAATAATAATAAAGAACCTTTGGAACAGTTCTTTCTTTAATAAACCACTATATAAAAAGTAGATTAGTGTGCAGCATTAAAAATGAACACTATTTTACAAATGAATTGAGCATTTTAAATCGAAAACAGAATTAGTGTTAAGGGAAAGACTAGTGCTATTCAAAATCACCCTCAGAAAAACTAACATATTTTAATAAAAGAAAACTCAATCAAATTGAAAAAAAAAAAATAAGGAACATTAAAAACACACATTTTATAATATTTTAGATTTAAGCTGCAACAGCTCAAATATTGTTTTAATCTTTTTTTCACAGTATGCAAACACTTTTCTGACAAATAATTATATAAAAATTGAGGCTAAAATCTGCAAAAAAAAAAAGTAATGCCAAGCACAGAATGTTCCAATTAATACAACAAATATATATTTATATATTTTACTTTTAATCATAACTTTATTTCAGCTAAAATTGTTTTAACATTTTTTCAGCAAAATTTATTTTAGAAAAGTTATAAGCTATTATTTTGGCAAATTGTGTATACTGGGATCAAATCACCTGTGTAATAAATATTTGCATGCTGCAAAAAAAAAAAAAAAAAAANAAAAAAAAAAAAAAAAAAAAAAAAAAAAAAAAAAAAAAAAAAAAAAAAAAATACCAAGCTAAAGTTAAGCTCAAAATTTTTTGTAATAATAATTGCATGTGCACCATAATTTTCAGTTAGGCATTACCGTAATAATTTCTCAGTTTCTTACTTTTTAGTCAATGACAGGCACATGTGGATTTTTTTTTATTTTATCCAAATGACAAACTAATAATCGGTTATTTAAAATAGATTGGGATAATTATCTTTACCTTTATTTGTCCTTTTTCACCAAAAACATAAAGTGCAACTCTATGTAACGTGTGGGTAGTGGTATCTAAGATGTCAGGAATATCAGATAGCCTCGTCGTAGTCCTCGAATTGAATTCAGAGCCAATATTAGTTGTTGATCCTGGTCTTCTTTCTTTTAAACTACCCCATCTAAAGTCATTAAAGTTGGGAGCACCTCTATTCATTAGGAAATCCATTTTGCTTGTACTAACTCCTACAAATTAAAAACATTTCAATGTTTATCATCATGAATCTCTTCCCTAATATTCACCTTATTATATAAATAATAACAAACTTACGACGTGCACTTTTTCCACCTGAAGATCTTAAGGTGTTCACTGCTTTCTGCAGAGGATTTGTTCTCCGTGCAATCTCTGGAGTCAAAGTTGGAAAATTATCTAGACCACCAGAACCCATAACCAGAGAGGTTATGCTTAACGTTGAGTCATGCATATCGTGCATATAAGTTGGGGTGGCATTTACAATAGCATTCATGAATTTCTCTTGTTCAAGGTGAACTGAAGTTTCACTGGAAGCACCTAAAAGACATTTTGCAATTGATTCATGATACATCTATTTATTACTAGGTCTGTTGGAACAAAAGGGGGAAACATAGAGTTTAATGGCAGAAGAGTCAGATATATTACCTCAAACAAATACATTATTGTCCTTCTAACAATATTAGAAACTTTGTTTAGTGTAAAAAAGAAAAAGCCTCGGGAATTCGAGAGGACATTTGTTTATGTATAGATCAGTTCTTCTGAAATTTAATAAATATAATAACTTTTTTGCCTTTACTGTCATTTGAGGTACTCGAATATCAGTATCAATACAAATCCTCTCAATCGTTCTTTCCCAAAATCTATCTGATCACTTTTATCATATACTTACTTGATTTACAAAGACATAACATATTGACATTCCTTTTTATCTCAATTTTGTAGAGATGTCAATAAAAATATTTAAAGGTATATTCCATATTTTTGAAGGATTCTATATTGATATCTGAATTTTTTTAGGATCTACTAGATTTATTAATATGCAATAAATATTATAATCTGTTAATTTTTTGTGTTTCTCTTTTACTTTATAAAGACAATAACAGCATAATTTTGTCAATTTTTTTTAATCTCAATTTAACTTCAGACAGATTTCATAATGCAGAAATCCTCATATTTGAAAAGTATTTCAAGAATTATTACTTTAATATTGATATTTGTTAATTTTTAGGAAGATCTGTTGAATTTTTTGATTTCGTAACTTTATTTGACTGACCAATATTTCGTATAATAAGCTCAAAGGGCAAACAGAAGAACCGTTTTTTGCACTTTTTTAAAACTAAATAAAACAATAGTGTTCTAAATTTCTAAAAAAAATAAAAAAGTATGGATGATTTATTAAATCAATTTTTAAAATGTTTGCACTTAATTTTATTTATAAATAATTCAGCAAAACAAATCATTACATTTAAAAAACAGAACGTAAGACAATTTCCATCAAAATAAACGTACTTGTGGAAGATGGGTGACTTTTCAGCATACCAATTACACCTTTGCCATGAAAACAGCTGGCTCGCAATAGTAATGATCTTGTGCGCGGATGTCGCCAAGTAATTACAGGAAATCTATATAAGTAGAAAAGATAGGTAAAAATGGCACTTTTCTTTTTACTGTAAGACCCAATTGCAACAATCTTGCAATTAGCGAAATTTCAAATTCAATGAGGAAATTAGGTATTTTTTTTTTATACAATGTTTTAAGAGAGTTAGAGAGAACTCTTATAGAAACCAATTTCAGTATACCCTCCAAGCATTTTTTGAAGGGTGGCCCCTGCCCTGCTTGCCCTCAATAAATGTATCCTCTTTGCTCTTTTTGTAAAAGTAAGCCTCTTAAAAACACTGCCTTTTTATTCAGATACCACTTTTGCTTACCTTGGCATCGATTTCTAAAAATCTTTTCTTCTTTGCACCAGTTATCATTAATTTTCATTATGTATCCCAACCATTTAGTCCTTTTTCGATTTTAAATAGTTTATTATATCCTTGCTTTTTAGTGGTTTTTGTAATTCCATTTCTCTGACTGTTTCAAATATGGTTTTCAAAATTCTCCTCTACCAAACAATTAAAGTTTTCTCATATTTTGGGGTCAGATGTCCCACTCTCTGACCCATAGATAATCATTAGTTTGACAACTGTTTTATAATCCTAGAGTTTCGTTTTCCTGTAATTGCTTTAGGTCTTACTATATTTGTAGTGCAAAAAAAGCTACAGTTCCCTGTATTTAGCTTTGCTAGCTTTAATATATTTTAATTTATTAATAATAATGAAGAAATTTTTTAAGTTTTTTTTAAAGTTTAAATTCATTGTACTATTAATGAATTCAAATTTAAAGAGCAACCAGATCTAATATACATTTTTCTGTTTCCCCAACTCCTCGTGGAACAAGGCTCTTACTTTAGTATTGTTTTTTAAAATATATTAATAAGTAATTTCTTTTTTAATGAAATTCAGCAAAATAATATTTTTTTAAAAATCTTACCTGCCATGCCTATGACACCTGCAAATTTTCCTGATACTTTCATCAGAAACAGTTTGAGGCACTACGAGCAAAGCAGGATAACTAGAACACAAAAATATTTATTCTTAAAAAATTTATACAATATATTATTTAAAATAATTATTACAGCTCCACTAAGACAACCAATTAATATTTCTTCATTAAATAACTTATTTCAAACAAATTATGTTAAATAATCGTTGGATGCTTTCTCAATCTTTCACTAACACAATCATTTTTGGTCACGTTTTTTATTCTGTATAAAAAAATAAAAATTTCTTATAAATGAGCCATAGATTGATTAACTCCATATAGAGTAGACAGCACACGAAAAAATAAAAAAGACAATTTATAAAAAAAGACAAATTCAAAATGACTCCCTTAAAAAAAAAAAAAAAAAATAACAATTTGGGGCTTCTTTCTATTGTTATAAATGCCCAAATCACTGAAACTTTAATTTAATTGCAATTCAAATACAGTGCAATAGTAAATTGAAGTTGCTAAAGAATAAATTTTAATATTTCACTTTTCAAATTTCCTACAATTGAATTATTATCAAACAGTAGACTAGCTGAAAGTTTATGGAGAAAAAAAATAAAAACTAGAACTGCTATAATGGAGTTAAGTAGACACTGCAGTTATTCATTCCTTTCTACAAATATCACATATTCAAAAACATTGTGTGTTAACTTCTTTTGCTATTAAGTATTCAACCAACTCTTTTGTTATTAAGTATTCAATTCATAACCACATTTGAGGAATTCAGAAAGCATATGCTATTACTTGCCCTTCGGACAATCTTCATTGAGAAATCAGAAAAAGTCAAAACTTTTTACCTTGGGACCTAGACTTGATTTCTCACATCTTAAAATTACCATGTTTACAAAAAAAAAAAAAAAAAAAAAAAAAAAAAAAAAAAAAAANAAAAAAAAAAAAAAAAAAAAAAAAGAAACTTAACAAATTAAAATTTTTATGACTGATGATCTGCAAAAAGAGATGACTGATGATGACTACTATTTAAAAAAAGTAAGAAAGGGACTCACTCCTCACTCTCATTCAATAAAACAGAATGTGGGAAATGTATTATTATTTTAACTCCCTTTGCATAATATAAAACTTAAATAAAAAAAAATTATTTACAGGTGTTACTCTTTACATAATAAATGTAAAAAGCTATAACTGAACCAAGTATTTTTAGGCTTAAATAATGTTTCTCCAAAAATAAGGAGTTAATCGAACTGCACTGTGAGTGGTTGAAATATTAATATATTTTCCAGAATAAACTCAATTATTTCCTGAACATTTTATAGTAAGTAATATAAATGTAATGTGTATAAGAATAATGAAATTCCTTTAAATTCTATCAATAAGACATGGAAGATTATATGATTTCTTACAAAAAATATTTTTTCCAGAAAAACCTTAGAACTTTTAAAATAGCTGAATACACATGACCTCACACTGCAAACTAGTTATAAGAATCAACTTCATGTCTACAAATAAAGGGCAGTTAAAATATTCCATAATCAAATTTTTTGGCAATTTCGGGACTCCCCCTCCCCTCTTTTTAACAAAAATTAGCAAATCACAAACTGCCTTTTCATGCTTACGTCATAAAGTTGCCCCTCCCCCCAAGGCTTCACTTTTGCTTCAACTTTGATATTTACTGTAGTAATCTAGTTTTGAGATTCAATTCATGTAAAAAGAAATAACTTCGCATTAAACTAAGTTTACATTTTAATTCATTTTGAGTTGAATTTACTCTTTAGGAATCATTAGTGTTCATAATTCTTTACTACTGAAAACCAAATGTTTTCTTTTTTTGAATGAAACTTTTATTCCACATTGGAAATTTTTTAATGTGTAATTTTTTTGTTACGCTTTTCATTTTACTTTTTAAGAATGTTTTGGAAAAAAAGAGGATTTTATCGTCTTACATAAGCATTGTTTATACCATTCCTCCTACCCTTGTCAACAAAAATAAGCAACTCTCAAATCAGATTCCCCAACCCATTAGGGATTTACATAATACTTGTTTGTAGATTGCTGAGATAAAATAACAAAAGCTTTCACTCTAGAATTGTTTCAAATGGATAAACTCAAGTTAAAATACATAATTTGAAAAGCATAAAAAAAGAATAAATATCTCATTATAATATACCTGCGGCATACAGAGTACATGCTGTTAATAGATGAGATTCTAAATCCTTCAGCTTTATGCTTGTTGTTTCCACTATTCAAAACTCCTAAACCCAATCGCTGATAATCTTTACAATAGCTTCTTTCAGACAGTTTTTCTAATGTTTTTGAATCCATATGTTGAGCATAGGATGGTATGTGCGGTGTTGAAAGAGTCAGATCACTTTCTTCTATCACTATTAAATGATACATTAATACTTTAGACAAGAAAAAATAAACAATGCAACATAAACATTATAATTTGATTGGTTCATTATAATTTACAAAAAAAAAAAAAAAAAAAAAAAAAAAAAAAAAAACGGCTTTTTTTTTTTTTGAATTTTTTTTAAAACAAAACTTATTAAGTTGCATATTTTTTGTACCTAGCATCAAAGCCAGCTCTAGGATATATATAGTAGTCAGAATATTCTGGGGTAAATTAGAAAAAATTAATAAGAATGTATAAAATGATATGCTTTTATGAAAACTAATTTGTTTGAAAAACTATGTTATTTAGATACTGGAAAAAGAGATATAAAATTTTCCAAGCAAGAAATAATCTTCAACATTTCATAATACATTAAGTAGGTAAATATTGTGTCTTCTAGAAATTTTCTTTGAAAAATATTAATTAATAAACGATCTCAGTTTAAAATTTGAGCGTTATATAAATTTTGTTTTATTACTTTCACCACACTAAAATTTTTAACTACCACAGATATGAAACTATAAAATTTGTATGAAATAAATAAAAAAATGACATTGAGTTTCAAACCAAAAGACTAGATGAAACATTTCTGTTAACATTAGAAACCACCATAGAACATGTTTTATAAAAATGTCCTCCATTCATTTTAACATGTAATAAAAATTTGTTTAAAAATATATGATATACCACTTTTTTCAAGTCATTTTTTAATAGCGTAAAAGAAAATAAATGTAAAATATTAATTAAGAAATATCGTATTAAATTTTAATTTAGAAATTCTTTTTAAACAAAAATTAAAAATATTTTCAGCTGTCACTATTTTGATTCTTTTAAGTTAGGAAGACTTACTGGATAAGTCATCTTCATATAACGATGACGGTCGATCAGATTCACTATCGAATCCAATTGAAGGAGTTCGACCAGGGCTAGGTAGAGTTCTAAAATCATGAGGTCCCTGAATAACATATTTCTGCTTTCTTGAAGAAGGCTTTGGCTTAAAACCTGCTTTCATAGCTGTTTTTAAAAGAGTTTTCTTTGCAATTACTCTAAAAATAGAAAAAAAAGAAAATATTCATTAGCACATTGTTCATGAAGATTCCTCATGATTATTTTATAAATTGAAGAAAAAAGTATACACTCAACACTTAATATCTTTGAAATATTCCATTAGAATACACTTTGAAAACAAATTTAACAAGCTGCCACATGGTTTAGCCATTCAATTTTTAAAGATACATAGACAAATGACTGCTATAACTGTCATTAAAGTATATACCCTCTCAAACAAAAATCTTTTTTAGTGGATCAATTAATTTTCACTTCTTTTTAAAAACTAATTCCCTATTCCTCAATATCAGATTCATATAAGAAATTCTCTTAATCTTAAAATTAGTTAGCTCAAAAATCCTTGAAAATCATCGAATTTGGAAAAAAGGTCACAAAAGTTTTTGTGACTGGTAGTCTTCCACATTTCAATTAATAAAAATGGAACATTATTAGTGGGAAGTGGACAGAAGCATTTATTTGTTAATTATTCAGTAAGACATAAAAAAAATATCTAACATTCAACAAAACATATAATTTTTTTTCTTCTTTTGCTTGTTCAGGGAAAAAAAAAGATGTAGTCAAGAGCTAATGATGGTTAGAGTAATTGAGAGTTTTCATGAAAAAAATGTGATAATGTTCACTTCAAAACATATTACTGAAAATGTGTTTAGCATCTCGATCCCCAAATTTACAGGGCAAAGCAGTTGAACATGATAAATTTTTATAGAGTTATTATAAAAGTACCTAATTTTTTTTTATTCATAATTCCAATAAAGATACATATTGGCATAATTATGGGAAGAAAAGGTTTGATGGACTATTAGCACATCTTTTTAAATTTTTAAAAAATCAAGTCAAAATTTAAATGGACAAAAGAAAACATTAGAGAATGACTTTTGAATGTGAGATTTTTGTGGAGAATTTGCTTCTACGTATAATATATTATCCTATGTAACCAAATAAGTATCGATACACAGACTACTTATAATGTGTTAGTCTGACAGTTGTTGACTACCACTAACTAAATGCAAACTTTTGAATATAAGTGAAACGAAGAATAAAATAAACAATCTAGTAAAATAACAAAAATCAATACACAGGCTACCGATAGAGCTTTAGTCTGACATCTGTTGGTAACATTAGCCAAATACCTTTAAATATACGCAAAAAGAAAGTAGTAAAATAAACAATCTAGTTTTATTAAGCTAATGCAAAAGAAATCAATAAAAACTCTTTACAAAAGAAATGCACTTTTATGAAACATTTGTTTAAAAAATTAAAATTAGATTAATTAAAATTAGATTAAATAAAATTAGAGTACTTATAGATTATGTAGTAAAAATTTATTAATGAGGATAAATTAATTCTCAATGTTACTACCTATGATCTACCATCATTAATTTTTAAAAAAAATTGAATTACCAAACTTCATATAAATGCTAATTTTTTTAAAGCAATAACATAATAAACTTAATAATTTCAAGAAATTGTTAAAACATTCTAACAAATTAAAACCAACCTTGTTAAATAAATTTGCAAACATAAAAATTAATAAAAACCAAAAAACACATACTTCAAAGTTGCATTTTTCTCCTTTTGTTTGTGAAGAGGTGTTTGTGGCACTGCAAGATGACCACTAAATGCAAAGACATGAAACACATTAGGAGGGCATCGAACTCTGTTGATAAGTTTCCGAAACGTTTCAATATTTTCAGAAGTCACTTCTTCATCAAATGCAATTTTTATTAGCTAAAAAAATACAAAAGCTAATTATAGTAGTAATGATTAACGAATCAATCTAAGTTTTAAGAAAAATACACGGCTTATTACCTGAAATGTATGAGACCGCAATTGTAAGCCTTCTTGTAGGAACTGATCAACTTGAGTGAGGTGTTGAACATTGACTCTTTTCTCTTTAGTAAGAGTAGACACAGGAAAAGACCGAACTATTACTTGTTCACAAGCTGCAGAAAGTCAATGAAATTAAAAAAAAAAGTACATTTTTAAAAATATTTTTAGATGCATCTTTCTAAATAAAAAATTATTTTAAAAAATCTAAGAAATTGGTTAAAGTTAAATGGCCAAGCTGATATTAGCATCTATTTTATAAATTAGGATGAATGAAAGAAAAAGAATTCAGATCTGTCTTTGATGTTATTTTGGATAACATCTGGCAAAAACGATACAACCACAAATTCTTTAAAATTGATATAGGTGACAATATTTTTAAACTGTATGGAATGAGGTAGGCCGGAGATCTTCAGAGAATGAAAAAAAAAAAAAAATACTGCAGGTTTTCAACGTCATTCCTCTCTGCAGAAGAATAAAAAGATGATAACCTAAAAATCAATGGAAAGACAACTTAGATTAAGATTTTTTCCTGCTCAAGATCAATTTCAGGAAAGAGGGAGAATTGGGAGAGACTAAAAATGGCGAGGGCCTACAAGAAACTGTTGAACAAATGCTTATATTTATAAAAATAGTGAACCTTCAAGGGACCGAAATTTCGGTCCTTTGAAGTCGGGACTATAACCGGGAGTTCACTATATCTGTTAAACAGGCAATTTAACTAATGGTTCCCAAACTCTTCCCTTTTATTACACATTATTCAAATAAATGACTGAAAAATATTATGTAGTAGCAAAAAATGTGTTATTTTTTATTACTTTTCGTCTTGCGTACAAAAAAAAAAAATTGTAATCTCTAGCTGATGAGTAATACTCAACATCAGATATGGAAACATTTCCTGATTATCAAATAATTTTTCCGGAATTTCTAATATTCCGCTTTTTAAACCTGTCTAACTTGCCATTCGAGCATATAAAAGTATTCGAACAAAATTGCTTTGCAAATTCATCGACATTTGCCCAGATATTGGAAAATTGCGGCTTTTTTTAATGCTGAACCACTTCAATAATGCTTCTTCAACAGCCTTGTGATCTGCTTTTCTCAACTTTTTTTCTGCCATCGAAATGTTTTTCATGAGCAGAAATTGTTAATTGCCTATGTTTCCATGCGTTAAAAACTGTAGATTTGGATAGTTTATATTCCCTGCAAATATCAGCATGGTTACATACCATTTAAATTTTTCTGATTATGCCCATTTTATCACAGGGTGCATAGCCAAATTATTCAACAAAAAATAAGCACATTTTAAGCACTTAAATAATATTTTTAAGCACTTTAAAAAACACAATTAGGTAGGATTGGAAAATTTCTGACAACGGAAAATTTCTGACGGTTATATCTCGTTTTAACCGTCATGTCAAAAATTTTTTAAAAAAAACTTTCGGCATTGTTTTTGAGAATTGCCAAAATTTTTTAATCATGTTAATCGAATGGCATTTTCATAGCTATGGACTGACGATAAGCAGAAATAGATTGGGGTTGAATTCATTGTGAAAACGTTAAATAGAACAATGTAAACAGCGTTTTTCTGCATAATTCTTAGCAAAAATCAACATGGTAAAGGAAAAATCTCATTTTGGAAAAGGAAAATTAAGCACTTTTTATAAGCACCCAATAAAAAAAGCACCTTTAAGGGCTCTTAAAAACGAAAATAAGCACCTTTAAGCACTTTTTAAAAACGCTACGCACCCTGTCTCATCAATGGAGAATGTTTTACGTTTACTGTTCGCCTTAGTTAAATTTGAATCACTTGTTTGCAGGCTTCATTTGAACTGAACTGAGTGCAATAAGGAGTTGAAATGAGGACCTTATCAACACAGATTAGTGTCCAACCCTTTGACCAATAATGAATAATGACTAATGAGTCATTATTCATTATTTTGACAGATAATGCATATTGGTTCTACTGACAGATAATGCATATTGACAGATAATGCACATTGACAGATATGCCCTCTGACAGATAATGCATATTGGTTCCACTGACACCTTACAGGTGCATCATCTGCCTGGGTTGGAAACATCTGCTTGGTTTGTTTAGGGATGGGAAAGGGAGATAAAAGAAGCAAACAAGAAAAAATTATTATCGCCTCTATATATAGTCCCTCCATAGATGGTTTTGAAAATCGGTATATTCATTTATTTTGAAGTAGAAATTTCAAAATTATTACAAAAAAATGAAGAAAAAAATCAGTCAAAGACAGAAAAAAGTTCATTATATCCAACTTCCTCACTTTTTTGGTTCACTATATCCACAAAAAATAACATTATGTGTGTATAGCAAGGCACGGAACCGAACATTTTGTTCACTATATCAGGGAGTTCACTATAAACCGTGTTCACTATAGCGGGGTTTGACTGTATATATATAATGTAAATATTTAAATAAATATGTCAGCTAATTTTGTTCAAACTATAACATGTCGAGAATTATTGGATCTAAAATTCTGAAATATAATAAGGATATCAAATTTTGAAACATGAAATTTAATAATCTACAATTTAACAGGCCACAAGTGATTAACAGTCAATTGGTAATATTTATATCATGTCCTTGCCCCGCCCTAAAAGCAAAAAAAAATAAAAAGAGACACATAGCAATACAAACTTAAAATTATTAATATAAAATCTACATCTAGAATTTTGAAGAAACTAGCCAGCCCTTGCTTAAGATATAGTAAAAATAATAAAATAAAAAACTGATTAACATACTTTACATTGACTTTAAAAAGAGCATTTAAAAAAAAACTTAAAATAACTTAATATTAATGATGAGAATTTACTTTTTCAAAATATAAAACTACATAAACTAAACAAGAGAACAAAAAGAGGGGGAAAAAAAAGACATAAATGAAATTTTCATACCAAAAGGATCACATGGTGTTCCTTTGAAAATAATTCGATAATTAGTGAGAAATACAGCACCCTCTGCTGGCAAAAGATTAGGACCTCCAAGTATGCCACCTGTACCTTCTTCTCTTCCATCTGGAATCAGATAGACACGGAGACCTTCCATCAGCAAGTCTTCTCCTTGCAGCAAACTTGGAGCTAAAATTTTAGGCTACAGGGGGAAATAATCATTACCATTCAATTAACTTGTCAGCAAGATAAATAAAAACACCAAGCATTATTTATTAGTCAGTTTAGCATTGAATACATTTGCCTGAATTTGTTAGAAAATTCAAAATGTAGTATAATAACATTAAGACAGAAACTTACTTCACACAAAATAAAAAAAATTACAAAAAATTTTATTAAAAAAAATTTTATTAAACTGATCACTTTAATTTAAAAAATGCATCAAAATATCATGCACAAATAAATGTAACAAAATTTAATTAAATTTTTTTTCACATTTTATGATTTTTTTGCAGCATAAATGATTAAGATAAAAAAAATAATTTAAATTATATAAGAATGAAAAAAACAGCACTTTTTATTCAAAAAAAAAATATTTATTAACACATATTAATCTCCTGTTTTCAGATTATTTTATTATAACAGATTTTGATTACTGGAAAAAATTATTAATAAATGCTAAAATAACACAAGTCTAAAGAAAGTAAAAAATGATAGTCAGGCACATTTTTTTATATTATGTTTTTAACATAACTATTAAACAGTTTCGGTTCCTAGTATAATGTATCCTGTTAGATACTTTAATACAGCCTTCTGTAGCCTCAGAAGGAATTCCAAAAAGTCCTGTATGTATAAACAGTTATAATATAAAAATTAAAAATATTAAGAAAATTTCACTTAATAAAGTGACCAGAAAAATTCTAAAGCCTCCTACGAAAATACCTTAAGACGCAAAACAGAAGAACACCTTAAAATGTGTGTGTGACTAATCCCCTCACTGTCTAGCCGCAGCTAGACATTTTATATGAGTCCATACACTCTCAATAAATCCAGGACAAGCAAAGGGTCTGTCGCGAAAGTCTTTTTACAAATGCGAAAACAAGCCAGAATGTGCTCCGGGAACGCACTTTGCACAAACCGGGAAGACCCTGTTGCCATTGCTTAAGAAGCCACTCCTCAGGTGGCCGCTGGCAAATCTCGACACCGCCGTCTGGTCGGCTTTATCACAGGGCAATGGAGCCCCCAGGACATCTCCGCCAACAATCATGGGATGGAGGGACTCTCCAAGACTTTAAGTAATTGTTTTTCCTGATGGAGTAAATCTCGTCAAAAGTCAATGAGGCAACTGAATACAATGGCTCAACCGAGTCCTGCTTTGCCAAGTCGTCAGGGACCTCATTTCCGTAAATCCCCACATGCAAGGGAATCCATTGAAGGTGTACTTCGTGAACCACAGCAATCTGTCTAAGTAATTTCAAAATAGCGATACTAGTGCGGTCATCAACACTGAATCAGTCTTTCAAGTACTGCAATGAACTCTTACTATCAGACAAAATCCATACCTTAAAATGTTAAAACCAAGAGACTTAAATTCAAAGAATGTCATACTTAAAATAGTATCCAAAAATATTCATTAAAATCATTATTAAAATCTAGACCTATATTCATTAATGTCCTATATTCATGAAAATATACATTAATGTCATCATTAAAATCTAGACCTTAATGATGACAGATCTGATTAGTACACCTTCTTAACTGTATTTTTCTAGGAGAATTAGAACAATTCTTGTTCATACAGTCACAAGAATATTATAGCATAAGAATTAATAAAAACCACAATTATAATAAGATAAAATTAAACTGAGAGTGAGTGGCTTAAGTGTTTCAATGGATTAGCAACAATAAAACAGATGTTCGATGTGAATTACTTAAAATTATTATTACCTTAGTAATAGGAGGAAGACGTTTACTCTCTTTATGAACTGCTTCTAATGATTCCATTTGCATAGCAACCGCCACTATAATTCAAAAGATAAATGCATAATACATTATTTTACACAAGTTTTAATAAAATTCTAAAATTATAATAAATTAATAAATAAAATAAATATTGTGAGCACTGATGATATTGGTACAATCAAACAAGTTCTTACATATAACTAGTTATTATGGGTAAAAATTGTAAATTCAAATTATTAAATGCATTGTAAAATTTGATGAAAATAATTTTATATGATACTAAACTTTCAATAACTTTACTGTATTTTAAGTATTTAATAACACAACAAGTCTTGTAGTATGAAACAGAAACCATGGTCTTTATCTGTTAAGAGCTGTGAACTCAATATGAATATTATTATTTAAGATATTACAAAAATGCAAAAAAATTTCTTTAAAAGCAAAAATAGAATAAAAAATTGAATTATATCTAATATGTTTAACACATTTTCTTCTATTTAAAAGAGCATGAAAAAAAAAATTACAAAAATTGTAAACCTTAACTCATTACCCACTGAGGTTACGTTTGTGCAACACCTTGTAGTAGTATAATGAAGTATCTTAAATTAATGTTTAAGTTAAGCTGATTATGTAATGTGACAACCTCTTAACACAGCTTTTCTTAGTATTATTTGTATTTAGACACTTAGGAAAGTTCTAGTTTGTAGAACTGAAGCTATAGAATGTCTGTATTCATGTCATTATTCGTATTTTATTCATGCTGCTCTGTTTTATTCATACATTGCTCAAAGTACACTTTATCTTCATTATTTTTATTTGCATATCAGCACATTAAAATGTAATACTTTAGAGTTTATAAGCATCAAATATTCATTAAGGTTTTTTGGGTATTGTCTTACTTAACATATTATTCTTCTATTTGGTATCGTTCTTCATGAGCAGCTTATATAATCTTTAATAAATCATTCACAGTAGAATAGGCATAAAAACTGTGCATAAATTTTATTGATGTTCCAACAAATGAATTAATTATTTGTTACATTCGTTTTAAAGTTTAAATTCAATCAGCAAGCATAATTTTAAAAAAAAAATCTACTAAATGTTTAATAACTTTAAATTCTACAATGCTTGATGACCATTTAAATGTTTGATTTATGTGACGTTATAATGCACCCTGCTAAAAAAATTATATTGCAAAGGTATGTTTTAGATAAATAAATGGAAAGAAACTAACCTGGAATCATTTGATGCAAAGCTTTAATGTGGTTTTCAGTAACTCCAGAATCTGTACAAACTTTATCAACAAACCTAGATACAAACTTGATAACACTAGCACCAACTTCGGAAGTATCTTCTTCAAATCCACTTTCAGCATCAACGCTATCAGTCTCTGCCATACTACACGGAAAATAATCAAAAAAATATAAAGAAAAAATTAGGCTGGTATTGTGTAAACAGTTAAAAACTCCCTAATCTGAGATAAACACTGCACTTGTGGCGTAACTACCACTGCAAATATTAAATACCAAATCACTAGTATATAAGACATGTTAACTCAATTCTATTTTGAGGTACCTTTTGATAGATGAAGGTTGACATAATCGATAGTCTAATATTTAATTCCCTACACACTACTAATCAATTTTGAAAATCTTATTTGTTTCTTTCTAAGGTTATAAACAAATAAAGGTTGAAGAGAATATAAAAGTTAACTGTACACATAAAATAATAATAAAAGTAAAATGTTTCTACAAAAGATTATAATTACAATTAAAAGCAACAGTTATTAGTCTAGCAAATGCCGATTCTTGCTAATAATGGGACATTTCACTACTTTTACTTTAGAAGGTATTACCTAAAATGAATCTCACAACTCATGTTCATATGTGGTATACTTAAATATAAATTGAAGAGAAAAGCAGAAAAGCAAGTCAAATTGATATTCTAGGATTGAGGAACATGCTATAATAGTCAACTGCACTGACGTGATTGAAAGATGTTTTGTTAACATCTTCTGATGTTTCTCGATACGTTATAAAGCTGATTTTAGCCGTTTCACTAAAATATCACATTACATATTCTTTCAAGAAGGTCTAAAGTAAGAAAGGTAGATATTTCTTGGTTAAATAAAGAACTAAGGTTAACATATTCTGATGTTTCTCGATAGATTATAAAGCTGATTTTGGCCGATTCACTAAAATATCACATTACATATTCTTTCAAGAAGGTCTAAAGTAAGAAAAGTAAATATTTCTTGGTTAAATAAAGAACTAAGGTATATATTAAATTCATAAAAAGCACAGATAGAAAAGAAATTCATAATGAGTATTTAATATATATTACCTGTTTGTTACATTACTATTACTATTGCTTTCCCTTTCGAGATCATTAGAATTTTTGGCACTTTTACTGACATCAAGTGGAACTCGTAATGCCACCATTCTATTAGCATAATGAATAGCCTGACTATAAACAGTAGATTCCTCATTATTCATTAGTTCCTTCTGTTGTTCTGAACTTAAATTTCCCCAGAGTCTCATCTAAGAAATATTGATGTAACTATTTCAACTCATAATTAGACAGCTGATAAAAAAAAGCAATAAATAAAATGCTTACTTGTTCTGCAGCAATCTCTAAAGCACTAGGTTCTGGATGTCGAACTAAATTGTTGGATCCATTGTTGGAATATAAAGTACTTCTATTATCAGCCCGGCTCCATATGTTATTAAGTTCTTTGGACTTAATAGGGGAAAATATAACTACAATTAATCTTATTTGCATCATAAGAACAAACATAGATACATTGGACATTAAAAAATATATATATACTTAAAAAATTTTTGACCTTAAGATCAGATTTTCACAGACTAAGATGCAATCTAGACATACCTTAATGCTAATTTCAAACGATATTTTGATATAAAACACAAACACAAAAAAATAAGTTATCTAAATCAGCAATTTTTTTCTATCTAGATTCTGATTCAAAAAACCTCAGGAAGGGGTTTCTCCTTGGAATTATTTTCTCAATATTAATAAGGTAGGCCTAAGGGGAGAGGCATTATCGACATTATCAACTTTCATCTATAAAAAGGTACCCCACCATAGAATCCAGTTAACATATACTAGTAAATTGGAATTGTATTTTTGTAGTGGTAGATACGCTACAGTACTCCCCTACCAGAATTATATCTGTGATAGAATTCGATGGACACCAAGTTGATTCATTGACATGTTTTGTGAGAAGTCGGGAGAACTGTGTGTGTATTAAGATCACCATACTTTTGCTGAACCTGAGAGCTGTATTAAGTTCAAGGTCGTGCTTGCTCTTGTGTTGCCATTAGTAGTCGAGTGTTTGCTGGCCGACTTTGTGTGTGATCGACGCTGGGTAGCAATAGTGCGAGGAGGTGGATGTCGCAGACACAAGTAGCAAGTCAACTGTTTAATGTAGACCATCCAGATTAGTAGGCGTGTTCAAATCGAAGTGAGTGTTACTGCCGAGAAAGGGGTGTTCAAATCGAAGTGGGTGTTACTGCCGAGAAAGGCATGTTCGAATCGAAGTGGGTTACTGCCTAATGCGGGGAGTGAGTAATGGATAAAGTCAACTTTCAACTATGAAAAGGTACCCCACCATAGAATCGAGTTAACATGCCTTATATACTAGTGAATTGGAATTGTATTTTTGTTGTGGTAGAGACGCTACAGTACTCCCCTACCAGAATTATATCTGTGATAGAATTCGATGAACGGACACCACTAGTTGATTCATTGACATGCTTTTTAAGAAGCCGAGAGAACTGTGTGTGTATTAAGATCACCGTACTTTTGCTGATCTTGAGAGCTGTATTAAGTTCAAGGTCGTGGTTGCTCTTGTGTTGCCATTAGTAGTAGAGTGTTTGCTGGCCGACGTTGTGTGTGATTGAGGCTGGGTAGCAACAGCGCGAGGAGGTGGATGTCGCAGACATAAGTAGCAAGCCAACTGTTTAATGTGGACTATCCAGATTAGTAGGGGTGTTCAAATCGAAGTGAGTATTAATGCTGAGAAAGGCGTGTTCAAATCGAAGCAGGTCGAGCGATGAATTGATAAAGTCAACTTTCATCTATGAAATTGAGTTAACACGCTTTATATACTAGTGAATTGGAATTGTATTTCTGTAGTAGTAGATACGCTACAAGCCTTTAAAAGTTTGAACTATAAATATTAATTTATTATTATGCCTGCGTGGTTGTGCTTCCTAATTGTTTTATGCACAGCAACAAAAAAATGTTTAAACAATATAAAACTCATATCTAAAGTTAATTACATGCAAAAAATATTCTTAGCAACATCATTATTTGCCTTTTTTTAATGATCAAAAAGTTTTAACTGAAAAATACTCATAAGCTCTTCAGCAATGTAAATAGTAACTTTGAATGAAATCAGTCAAGTAGTCTTTAAACTATATTTTGATCTCCCAAGCTTAGAGCTCCAGGGCAAAATTTCATTGCAATTCTTCTGCAACAAACTTCTTTCTTTCTGAATAATATGTTAAAAACTGGTTTTTGGAAGTAGAAAGCCTGCAACTCAAAGTTCAGAAAAAGCTGGGACTAATGCTTCCAACAGGACATGAAATTAAAGATACTAGAAGGACAAAAATTAGCCAGACTACTATTTTCACAAATATATTTAGCAGCCAATGGTGCACCGACTTACAAGATTAACAATTTTTTAAAGAAATATTTTAAGAACTAAAAAAAGTTATAATTATTCAGAAAAATTGCATTTATGTATCTGATTTTGTAACTAAACAAATCTTGCGCAAGTAATGGAGCAACCTTTATGAGTTAAACTGTGTTACGTGAAAATCTGAATATTGGAGCAAAAATTATTCAAAATTCTTTTTTTTGTTTTTGTTTTTGCACAGTACATAGTTTTTTCTGGCGAAGTACTATTTTTCATGAAGAAATAATTATTAAAAAACTTTTGAAATTAGGTTTACAAAAACTACAAACTCAACCAAGATAACTATCTTATACCCCAGCATATAATTTAGTGTTTGATTATAAGATAGCACATTTTTGGTATGTAGGTGTGTATGATAGGTATTATTATGTATTAATATTTCATGTTCAATGAATGTCAAGCTTTATTGCTCGTGCACCTGATTTTGTAAAATTTTGGAAAGTAGTTATTTGTACAATAAATTGTCACAGAAATTTCAAGTATATGTTTTCAAAAATAATCTATTCCATAATCTTTTTTAAAACAATATGAAAAAATTATAAGAATAATAAGTTTTGAATACTATTTTATATCCAAAACTTAATGACATTTAGATTAATATTAGTAACAGCAACAAATTATGCTTTTAGCTAACAGTAAATTTCTGAAACTTGTATAGTCATACTTCACAGTATTACATTTAAAATTTAAGCACTCTAGATCATTAAAAAATTGTCAAAAATTTAAAAGAAGGTTTTATATGACGTGAGCAGACATGAAAGCAACTTAAATAAAATGTACCATGAATAACAGTATGATTTGATAATTAATGCACGGGCAAAAAAATGAAGATTGCAAAATTGTCATCTCTTTTTCAAAAGAACTAAGACACCTACCTCTCTAGGGCTTATAGGTGAAATTGCTGACTCTCGATCAGTAAGATATGTCCGTTGAGGAGTATAAGTATAAAGTGCTCGTATGTCCCTCTGGACATCTTGATAAAAAGCAGCTTCCCAGAATTGCTGATTCTGCCAAACTGGATGTTCTTGAATGCATGTATAAGCAAATTGTATTACATTAGTGCACAACTTCTGCAAAAGAAAAATGATCAAAACATATTTAGAAAATTTGGAAATAAAAATTAAATCTTTCAATTTGCAGAACTAAAATCTAGTTAGCAATTTCGACAATTGGAGAAAATAGACAAAGAAAAAATATTGGGTGATGATTTTTCCATTGACCTTTTACCTTAATTTCCTGTACATAATCTGCAGATCAACTGTTAAAAAACAAATGGTTGCACATATATACAGATGGCTCAAAGCTTGAGACGGATGGCGTTGCCGGTGCTGGTATTTATTGCGAGCATTTCTCCCACTATCTCTCGTTGGGAACAGCCAAGACCGCTTTTGATGGTGAAGTTAAGGCAATCAAAGTAGCTTTAACTCATTTAAATGCTCATCCTTCTTTTTTCGATCAAGTTGTCATCTTCTCAGATTCCCAAGTTGCGATTCTGGCCATTGCCAACTAATCTCAAGCCCCTAGTTCTTTGTCCATTGTGAAATGTAGATCCTTAATGACAGAAATGGGTGAAAAATATAAAACGATTGCCTTACAACGGATCCCATCCCACTGTGGTATCCCCAGCAATGAAAAACCAGATGCACTGGCCAAAAAAGGTTGCTTTGTTAATCAAGCCCCAAATAACTTGGTTAGCTATAAGTCCACTTCATTAATGATTAATCATGCAATTAAGACAACACATATATCATTGCTAAAAGAACGAACAATAGAAAAATCGTAGAAAAATGACATCCTCATTCTCCCCAATTGCCCAAGAAGCAGAGCTGTAGCTGCCTTTCGTCTTGCTACCAAGTACGATTGCTTATACGCTCATCTTTTCAATCTTAAAATAGTGGATAATCCTGCCTGCCCCTTCTGCCGCAGTGGTGCGACGATGAATGCTGAGCATCTCCTCAACTGTTCAGTTCTTACAAAGGTATCTACTCCCGATACTGGGAAGCCAAACACCTTTTGTTCAATTTAAATTCTTGATTTAATTTTTGTGTTTGGTGTTTTGATTTTGTATATTTCATCTCTTTCTGTATTTGTATTTCTCTTTTCTTTTGATCTCTGTACGGCGTTAGGATAATGTCTATTGCCTGCTGCATTGGAAATTTAAAAAAATTTTATATTAGTGACACCCTTATAAAATGTTGGGATCGTTATTTTATTGCTCCAAACCGTTTAAGTAATGATATGTTATGCAATTTTGTTATGCAAATAATGCTATCCATATGCGTACAATGGGACTTTTAAATGACTTATAAAAATTTTAAAATTGTTTATTTGTGTAAACCATTGAAAAATAATCAAAAACATAGCATTAAAGAAAATGGCAAAATAACTTGTTTTGTTATGAAACAGATAAATTATTCGACTTATGTTATGTGATGGAAAAAAGAAGGGAAAAAAAAGAAAAACTTAAAAAGAAAAAACTGTTAAAAA
Source organism: Parasteatoda tepidariorum (assembly GCF_043381705.1). Classification (NCBI taxonomy): domain Eukaryota; kingdom Metazoa; phylum Arthropoda; class Arachnida; order Araneae; family Theridiidae; genus Parasteatoda; species Parasteatoda tepidariorum. Next base: position 65,859,312 of record NC_092206.1, on the reverse strand, counting down.
CAATAAAACCAACACTGCAGATTATCTTGCAAAATTATTTTTTCAACATTTCCTATCAACTTTCATGAGCCATAAAAGTGAAATAGACCATTTACACTTGAAACGAAAAATACACTTGAACGCACCTAACAAGAGCCTTATTGGTAAAATTTATTAGGTTGTGAAAAACTTGCCAATCGGATTCTCGTCCACATCCCCAAACTGGTATATGTAATTTATTCGCATCCTTTAAGAATGCCTTTTAAACATTATTACATGTCTGCTCGCCTGTTTCACTGATGATGCCCATTGGCTCATATATGACGTAGATTCAATCACATGTGATGATATTATGTAGATTCTGACAGTAGGAAGGGCTTTGGAATTTTTTATTCCTCTTGCGCTAAATAAACCACTGTATAATCTGTAGATTATTGTTTGAAATTTTCCGGTTTGGTCTGAAATGCTCGTCTGTGGATTATAAGCTGTCACAGATATTACACAGGAAATAAAGGTAAGTAATTTAGATAAAGGAAATAAAAACTTACTCTGCAAAAAGCCATAGCCAGAGGTAAAATTGCAGCAGCAACACCATATTCATCCATTGAAGAATCATCCTTCAGTGAAAAAAGAACAACATTTAGTTGAAAAAATTCTAATAAAAAGTAAAATGTTAAAACAGAAAATATTAAATAATGCACATAAGCTGACCTGTAATGCACAGTTCATTAGTCGAACAACTAAATCAAATTGCTGATGTTCTAACACGGCTTTGTTTCCAGTTACATGTAAAGCTAATTCTTGAGTTAGCGCTAAGCGAGCTGTTTTGTTTTTCAAAGCTCTCAGAACTGCAGGGAAAGTCTACAAAAGTATTTTAAATTAGTGTTTAATAGTTTTAAATAAGCACAGTTAGAATATTAGTTCATTTCTTTGAAACTAAACTTACTTTGCGTGCATCAGATATTTTGTTTTCAAATATACAATTGACACAACTTCTTAGGACTTCTAATCGCCTGGTACTGTTTGTAACTAAGCCTCGATTATCAAGCCAAGAAGCTGCTTGAGGTCCCATAGGCACTATTCTTGGCTGCTGAGGTTTAATTGCAGAGAGTCTAGAACATTCAAAAAAAACTTTTATGAAACATAACTTAAACACTAAAATTCTGAAATTTTAAAATGTAATAATATGATCGACAAAAATATAAATATTATTCAGTCAAAATGTAAAATTTTTATATAAAGAAATGCGTTTATTTAAAAAACTAAATAAAATCAGTTAGATTATACTAATCAGAGTTTTCCCTAAAAATTTTCAATTTTTAGGCAGAAGAATTGAATGAATAAATGAGAAGCATTGAATGATTCTTGAATATTGAATGTATTTATGTTTATGTATAAACAAAAGTACATGTTTAAACAAAAGTATGAGTTTAAACAAAAATTACTTGTATTATTATTTGAAACCCAAAGTTGTAAGCTCTTTGAAAATAAAAACAAAGTAAACTACAATAATTTATTTAAGGAGAAAGGGTTTTGGTTATATGTTAGGATAATAAAATTAGATGTATTGAATGATTTTTGAATACTGAATGTACTTATATTTTATAAAAACTATTCACATTATTTGAAAAACATACAAAATTGGAAGCCCTTTGTAAATAAAAACAAATTATAATAATTTATTTGAGGAGAAAGGGTGTTGAATACATCAGAGGAGGAAAAAGTTTCAAATTTAAAAAGAAATGTATAGAAATAAATATGGGCTGAAATAATGATACAAAATGTGAGTTTCATTTAGAAATTTCATATCCTTTACCTGATGCAATGCATATCATATTAATTTTAGGCATAAAAAAGAATCAGAAGTAGTAGAAATTGGATGAAAAAAATAAATATTATACTTTGCCCTGATTGATTGTTTTGACATTCCTTCATCGATATTATCCTTTACAATTTTTGCATCAATTATAGGAAATGGAGGTTGATGAATTCTAGTAAATGCTCCTTCAGTAGGTTTAGGTATTTTCTGTACATATTGTTGCTTATTTGGATTTTCCTGCACAAAACACAATAATTAAAAAAAAAAAAGCTAATTCATCAACATCAGCATAGTTACAAATAAAATTGCAAAATAGGAAAGAGGATATGTAAAAGATAGGGGGGAAAAGATAGAAAAACAGTAAAACTGAAAGCACATTTTAGTTCCATAATTAAAAGAAATCCATGCTAAAATAGGAGCTGATAAAATAAATTTAAATTTTTCAGAATTATTCTTTCAAGAAAAAAATAAATAAATAAATAAAAGGTTAAAGGGGGAAAAAAAAGACTTAAAATGTAAGAATTAAAAAGCTGGGAAAAGCTCTTAAAAACATTTTCTCCTAATTTAAAAATAAGATACAATATTTTGTTATAATTATTAGTTGGGTTCATTACTTTTCCAAACAAATAATTTCAAAAAAATTCTATACCTTTAATGAAAGAAAAATTCCAGTCTCCTAAAAAAATTTAAACCTTTTGAGAAATTCCTTTTTCCCATTATGTATCCAATAAATACTCACATTCAAATACAGTTGATGGGCTAATTCTTGAACGTGATTTATTACACACGAGGAGTCCTTAACTTCAGCTTTTAAAGTATCTTGCATACTGGCATAAATCTAAATTAAACAAAGTTTACATATCATTTCAAGTAATCAGAATCAACAATTGAGCTGATTTGATATTAATATTATATTTTAAAAAACATATTTTAATAACCCAAATTGTTTATCTTACAACAACAATTTAAATAGAAAAGAAACAGAATGAATAAAAAGAATTAAAAAATATATATATATCAATATTAACCTCATCAAAAATATCACAGACTCTGTACGGGGGACCTCTTTCCGAAACAAATGTATTGAAAAACATGCAATCAAGAACTTTAACGATGAAGTCACAGTCAGAATATGTCTGAAGACCAAGAAATGCAGCCTGAAATATAAAATGATTTAAGTCATACACAGTATTTTAAACAATAAATTGAGCATTGAGCGCCATTTAAAATTAATTCCACGACAGGAAGTTACTATACATTTATCCAGCAGTTCTAATAATTTTTGTTAAAATAAGTCTTGGATAAGTCTTACTCATTCTAATTATTAGTAACTATCAATAATTTCAATTTTTTTTAAAATTAAAAACTGGGTGTTACAAACTTAACACAATTTTTTATGTCAATAGCAGCTAGTTTTAAGTAATTTTTGAATTCCATAAACATTATTCGACGTACTCAGATTTTATTAAAAGATTTAACAGCTTTCAAAATTTGCAAACACGGCATTCTTAAATGGTAGCATTGCCTAGTAATTAGTTTTGTAAAATATAAGCAAGAAAAATACAGTAAAGGTAAAAAAGAAAAAAAATTGAAAAAGTAGCAATGAAAGAAATGTAATCACTAAAAATATTTACTTTATGAAAAGCTATGAATGGTTTTGGATGAATGCGAATGATAGTGAGGCATGAACGATATCCTTGAAGCAGTTGGGAAAATGTGCGCAGAAAAATTGCTCTTATTTCTTTATCCTGAAATAACGATTACTTCATTATAAATACAATTAAAAGAGAAAGAAAAAGAAATGCAATAATGGAATACTTACAAGCATATGAGGTTGAGAGGGATTTGTTTGAGCAGGGGGAAATGCATCATCTGCTGTCCTTAATTCAGGGCGCAAGACCTAAAAAAAACACCATTTATTTTTATTACTGTACATAAACATAATCTCAACTTTTTTTAATTAACATCAAGATATATTTAACTAGCATGTACTCATGTCCTCATATTTAAGAATTTTTTTAATGTATCTTTAATATCCTAATAGATTTGGATATATATTTTACAAAGAATTTAAACATACAAGTTATTTTTTAAAAAAATATCTATTTTTATTATGTTCTTATATGCCAGTCACAACAGGGTAACTTCGTTTGATTAAAAAAAAATTTCTGAAGCATAATTTCCTCACAATTATTTATCAAAAATTGATTTTTTTTTTCCCCGTGCATCACTGTTAGATTGTTTAAGAGCTTTTTTTTTTTTAATGTGTTTAATTTTGTTCTAGAGTTAATTACATCAGTTATTTCTATAATAAAATAGAAAATTTTAGAAATACACAAGACATGAATGGGAACTAACAATTTTCCATACACAGCAAGCTACTAACCCTTCCAAAAATTAACTTGCTTGATTACAGAATTGAGTAATCTGTAACATATTATCACAATTACAATGTCTAAATTATTTGACTTGGAAATATGTACTAAGTAAAACCGACTTTAATGCAATTAAATATGATTCATTGTAATAAAACTTTATTTACTTGTATTTCACATTTTGATATAAAATGGTACATTTATAACATATTAATACACAGCTATATGTGTAATAAATTTTTCTTTTCAAAATTTTAAAGTTTAGTGGTTATCAATCATATTTACTAAAAGAAATGAGTTAAAAGTTTGTTTGCAATAATACAAAATAATTGATAAATAACGGTAAGGAATTTGAAGATTTTATTATCTATAGCTAAAGTTTAAGCAAAGAGTGGACTTTACCAGCGGTCAACAATAACAGATTCAGAAGGCATATGGAATGACGGGATCTCGGGAAAGAGAAGGATTGATTTCTTTTTTATATAAAATGCAGTATATAGCAAATCTATCAGACAGCTAAATTATTTTATTACTTTTAATAAAGATTTAAATTTATTTCATGCTCAATCGATTTACCTGAATCATCAAAAAACAAAAGAAATCAAAGGTGATATGATGAGTGTTAACAGTAAAACTCTAAATAATTAATGACCATGTTTTTAATCATAATTAGGTTATTTGCTTACATAGAGTTTAGAGTGCGAAATTATGGTTTATGATTTAGTAACGTAGTAATACACCATTGCTGACAACAATATTCATCAAACACTTTAAAGATTAAGATTTACAGAATAATTACTCTGAATAATTTTAAATTAGCAAACAAAGCTATGTAAAAGACTGATTACTCTGAGATTTAAAAAGGGGAAACAAACATTTTTATAACTTGCTCTAAATATATTATCTTATATTTCAAAGCCAAAATAAATAAAAACGATAAGAATATTTAAGTAATTTAACTTCTCTATTATCATCACATTAATCAAACTGTAGCAAAATTCTGATTTAGAGACTAAAATATTCAGAGCTTAAATAGCATTTAGTTTTTACTTATAAGCTTACCCCACACATATGAGAATACAGCTGAGTATGCAATGGTTCAGGGAGGCAGGAAACATTAATGCATTCAGGAACTATAAGTGATCCACCATCTAAATCAACAATGATTACATCTAACTAAAAAACAAAATGTGAACAATTTAAAATGAGATAAAATATAATTACGTTTCATCACAGAAACAAAATTATGAGTTATTAAGTTTTCTGAATGAAAACAACAAATACTCCCACAAAATTTTATTCAACTCTGTAAATGTATCATTGTTAATGTTATAGCTAAGTGGATAAGTTTAAGAGTTAAGATTGCACAAAAAATACTCATTGCATCTATTAATTATTTTAAAGTTGCTTTTGAAAATTATTGATCACAAACACACATTTATTAATATTTTGAAATAACAGTTTATAAAAAAGAAAAATGAATTTTTCAGTTATAAAAACCCCTCACAAGGAAATTTTTTTGTTCTACAACTGATCTTATGCTACTTATAGCAAATATTGAAAGGAGCTTATCAAAAGTTAGGTTTCAGTTATTTAAAAATTACTTTTTTTATTGACAGGCTCTGAACTTATCGATCTTTACTATGAAAGGTGCTTGAGGTGTTGCTCATTTTACATTGTCTAGTGAACACCTTGAGACCAAAGTCACACATGTGAGCAACATTACCCACGCCACACTGTCACAAATACCCATTCATAGGGTGAGCCACATTCACACAGACAGAAAATACATGCTCTGAGCGGGATTCGAACCTGAAGCCATTGGCTTCGCAGTCAGACGCGCTAACCTCTCAGCCACCTGGTCAACTATATTATTAAGTAAAACAATTATGAAGTTAAAATAAATATAAATAATATAATAAATTTAAAGTCATCATCATTAACATATGGCATCAGACTGTTAATTTTGAAAACTCTCATCTACTGTTTCATAAAGCTTTTCATAAAGAGGAAATGACTTTTTGAAAATAAGAAACTGGGATTGAGTTTTATTTATTAACAATTAATAAGTAGAATGAATGAAGCTTATAAATCAGGGATGAGATTAGCCAAAAGGCAAAAAAGCTGAATTTCCACGATAGTCAATTTTACGCAAGCGCAACCCTTTAATAATAAATTCCAGACAGTTTAAGGTAATAAATAATGTGTTGACATACAATTGTGTACTAATCTATTATTATTTAAATGATTACATTGATACTTAACATTTAGGGAAAATAAAAATTACCAATTGAAAAAATAAAGCTGGAAATTATATTTTTCCTCAGTTCACATAAGAGACAATTATTACTTGAAAAACTACCTGGTTTAGCAAATTAAAACTACTGAGAATATACATTAATATTTCATTTCTTTTAATAAATACTGTTATGTGATTTATAGCAAATATATCAGTAATATTACTTTTTAAATTATATTGGAAAAAAAACTTTAACAATGGACCGAATCATTATGTTCATATTATAGTCTAATCTAACTAGAGCCCTCTGAAACATATCAATAACAGTGAAGTAGAAATATATAGTAACTCCTTAACATACAAAAATTGCTATTTTAGTTTGAAAAATTACATGACAATCAGCAACTGTTTAGATAATTGTTTTTTATTTGATAAGAATTTTGCATTTTATAGCATAAATAACAGCAATTATAAATAAAATTTTGATGATGAGTTAATTAACTCTTTTTCCCCAAAAATTTTTTTTTAATTAAATCCCTTTTTAAGTGATTGCTTTTGTTTGCTATATCTTTTATGTTTGCTATATTTAGTCGTTAGTCCATCTTCAAACATCTTGTGACAAATCCTATTTTTTCTTCTTTGCAAGCACAGAATGTAAGTTTTGAATATATTCCCTTCCAGTTTCTCTGATGTTGTAACACTTACATATACTAATAATCGTCGTTAGAAAAACAGTCACCTTTATAGTAACTAATTTTAAAAAAAATTTACTTCTTACAAGAATCGCGATAGTTGATCTTAAAATTGCGTGAATATGAATAACAATTATGGATTTTGAAATCACATGAATATGAAACTAGATATACGATTTTGAAAATGAGAAAATACAAACTGGGATATAGAATTTTTAAAACACGTAAATACAAATCACGATTCATAATTTTTAAATCGCGTAAATATGAATAATGATGCGTAATTTTTAGATTGCATAAATAAGAATTATGATGCATAATTTTTAGGATGCGTGAATGTAAATCCCAATGCCTTATTTTAAAATCACGTATAAATACGAAAATCAATGTTTGATATTATACGCCGCATGAGCAAATCAAGATATCGAATTTTAAACTTTTTAAAAAGCGTGAATACGAATCACAATATCGGATTTTTAAATTTCGTAAATAAAAATCGCAACGTACAATATTCAAATCACATGAATAAGAATCGCAACACGCAAATATGAAAAGCCATGTTTGATATTAAAATCATGTGAATAAGAATTGAGATATTAGCAGATTCCAAGCTTGGGACCTCTAAAAGGCTTGTCAGAAGCAGCGTCGTTTGAACTACAGAAATCGGATCTATCTGGAGGGCGGGTAAAAAATTCAGAAAATCTTATCTGCTGCGTGTAAAAGGGGAGAAAATATCCAAAATAAGTAAAAATGAGAAAGGATTGGTAGCTATGTAGTTTGAATTTTCTGTTTCTCTTTGAAAATCGGTGAATTTTCTGAAAAAGCGGAATACTTAATAAAAAAAGTGAAATTTTTAGAAAATCTGAATTTTTGATAAAAAAGCTGAAATTCAAGAGATAAAAGTGAAAAAAGCGGAAAAATCTCATCCCTGATAAATGTAATTTTAGAGAATGAGAGTAAATTAGCTTAAAATTAGTTTGTAATAAATTAGTATCTTGAAAATAGGAAATAAAGACTATACTTTCTCTTTACATTTTATAAACAAACTTCAATTGAATATATTTATAAACCCCTAACACTCATTTAACCTGGTTGCATCATAGTATTCACACTCTTAATGTTTTAATTTGCCAGTAAAAACAGGTTTTCTAAGATTACTCCTCAGCAGTGTTTTTGTCAAATGCACTTGAAACCTTCTTCCGCTATGAAAACATTCTAAGATTAAGAAATTAAAGAACATGTTTGAAAACTTTAGATAGGGTACAAATTAGCAGCCAGATCTGCCCCTGAGGTAAATGATGCCCCATTAAAGCTTCAGTTCCTTTATTTTTAAACTAATAAAACTTCCTAGTCGATTTGTATTTGTATTGTAATGGTTAGGTTGTTCATTTTCTACCAGAGAGATGCGGCGTTTAAATCCCATTTGGGTTGATTGAATTTTGGTTCTAATTTTCTTTTCTAGAAAGATTGATAACTACTTGCAACGTTTTATTCAATAAATAAATTATTTTTTAATTTAAATTTTTTTTAAAAATTAAATTATTAAAAACAAAAAATTAAAAGATTTTATTTTTTAATTAAAATATATGAATTGTTTTAAAACATAAAAAAATTTATCTTAAATTTTTTAACTCAAATTCGTAATTTTTCAAAAAAATTATTAAATTTTAACACAAATTTTACGTAACAATATTTTTTGAATAATCCAAAGGAAATCTATTGAAAAAAAGAAAAATATATATAAATATGAAATTTTTTTTTGTTTTAAAATTCAGGGATGAGATTAGCCAAAACGCAAAAAAGCTGAATTTCCACGATAGTAAATTTTACGCAAGCGCAACTCTTTAATAATAAATTCCAGACAGTTTAAGGTAATAAATAATGTGTTGACATACAATTGTGTACTAATCTATTATTATAAAAACGATTACATTGATACTTAACATTTAGTGAAAAAAAAATTACCAATTGAAAAAATAAAGCTGGAAATTATATTTTTCCTCAGTTCACATAAGAGACAATTACTACTTGAAAAACTACCTGGTTTAGCAAATTAAAACTACTGAGAATATACATTAATATTTCATTTCTTTTAATAAATACTGTTATGTGATTTATAGCAAATATATCAGTAATATTACTTTTTAAATTATATTGGGAAAAAAAACTTTAACAATGGACCGAATCATTATGTTCATATTATAGTCTAATCTAACTAGAGCCCTCTGAAACATATCAATAACAGTGAAGTAGAAATATATAGTAACTCCTTAACATACAAAAATTGCTATTTTAGTTTGAAAAATTACATGACAATCAGCAACTGTTTAGATAATTGTTTTTTATTTGATAAGAATTTTGCATTTTATAGCATAAATAACAGCAATTATAAATAAAATTTTGATGATGAGTTAATTAACTCTTTTTCCACCAAATTTTTTTTTTAATTAAATCCCTTTTTAAGTGATTGCTTTTGTTTGCTATATCTTTTATGTTTGCTATATTTAGTCGTTAGTCCATCTTCAAACATCTTGTGACAAATCCTATTTTTTCTTCTTTGCAAGCACAGAATGTAAGTTTTGAATATATTCCCTTCCAGTTTCTCTGATGTTGTAACACTTACATATACTAATAATCGTCGTTAGAAAAACAGTCACCTTTATAGTAACTAATTTTAAAAAAATTTACTTCTTACAAGAATCGCGATAGTTGATCTTAAAATTGCGTGAATATGAATAACAATTATGGATTTTGAAATCACATGAATATGAAACTAGATATACGATTTTGAAAATGAGAAAATACAAACTGGGATATAGAATTTTTAAAACGCGTAAATACAAATCACGATTCATAATTTTTAGATCGCGTAAATACGAATCATGATGCGTAATTTTTAGATTGCATAAATAAGAATTATGATGCATAATTTTTAGAATGCGTGAATGCGAATCCCAATGCCTTATTTTAAAATCACGTATAAATACGAAAATCAATGTTTGATATTATAAACCGCATGAGCAAATCAAGACATTGAATTTTAAACTTGCGTGAATACGAATCGCTACATAGGTTTTTAAAAAGGCGTAAATACGAATCACAATATCGGATTTTTAAATCTCGTAAATAAGAATCGCAACGTACAATATTCAAATCGCGTGAATAAGAATCGCAACACGCAAATATGAAAAGCTATGTTTGATATTAAAATCGTGTGAATAAGAATCGAGATATTAGCAGATTCCAGGCTTGGGACCTCTAAAAGGCTTGTCAGAAGCAGCGTCGTTTGAACTACGAAAATCGGATCTATCTGGAGGGCGGGTAAAAAATTCGGAAAATCTTATCTGCTGCGTGTAAAAGGGGAGAAAATAGCTAAAATAAGTAAAAATGAGAAAGGATTGGTAGCTATGTAGTTTGAATTTCCTGTTTCTCTTTGAAAATCGGTGAATTTTCTGAAAAAGCGGAATACTTATAAAAAAAATTAAATTTTTAGAAAATCTGAATTTTTGATAAAAAAGCTGAAATTTAAGAGATAAAAGTGAAAAAAGCGGAAATCCACTAAAAAGCGGAAAAATCTCATCCCTGAAAATTTTAAAAAAGTTAACTTAATTAAAAAATAATAATTTATAAATTGAATAAAACATAATAAATAGTTATCAAGCTTTTTAGAACAGAAAATTGGCGATAAAATTCAATTGTCGCACCTGGGATTTCGGCCTCAACACCTCAATGGTAGAAGGCGGTCAACCTAAACCACTAATACACATCAGCTGGAAAATTTGTTGGTTTAAAAGTAAATGAACTGAAACTTTAATGGGGCATATTTTACAAAACAAACAGAACTGGCCACTAATTTATACCCTATCCAAGGTTTTCAAACATTCTCAATAATTTCAGCTTAACTTTGTTTTAATAGGAATTTCGAGATGTGTACTTCCCTAGTTAGTACATTCATTACTGAGGTGAGTAAAATTTAAAGGCATTGCAAAATAAATGAATACAGTAAAATTAAAGACTAGAATAAGATCTCCCCCGGGAAAACCTCAATTTTTTTAAAAATGTCACATAAAAACCTTTTTTTATTAAGTTCTTTCATTATGAGTCTGTAATATCTTTATGAATTATTTGATACAAAAATGACAAAATTCAGAACTATGCAATTATGAATTTGGCAAATAAACATGAATGCATTTATTTTAAGTCAAAATTTTTTCTGAATTTAGAAACATACCAAGTCTAGCACTTCATTTTTTAAAGATGAATGAACACCCATTATAAAAGGAGTAGGAGTACTTAGCACTTCCACTAAAGCTGCAGGCAGCAAAGGTATATATACATGACTGAAAAAAAAAGTGAAAGAATTACTAAACTGTTATCTAATAACAAATAAAAAAGTACAAATATTTAATGTGAAATCAGTTTAAGAGAAGTAGATTTCACTTGATACATTATATCTTCTATTAAGGCACTGGAGCTCGTTACAGGGCAAGGCAGCCCCAAGTAATCTTTGTGTCTGGTCCTATCCACAGCAAGGCTCTTCCAGTTTTCCTTATTTACTATATGAAAGTCCTACTCAACCAAGTCAAGCCACCTAATTGATGGTCTTCCTCAATTTCTGTTTCCCATGGGATTATCAGATTGGAATATATGTACAAGCTATTGCAGTCATTTTATGGTCAGGTTGGTCAATATCAGGTTGTTTATACTTTCGGTAAATTTCAAAGTTAAACAAGGATCTCAAACGATTATTCTCGTGAACTGCACCAAATAAAAAATTATATATCAAGACGAAATGCTAATCTACACTTGAGAGCTATGACAATGCTAGCTCTATGGTGAAAAGAAACTCTAATAAGTATATCTCCATAAATTTTGTTTCAATTTTAGTGAGTGTTTTTATTATAGAACACAAAAAACTCGAATGAAAATTTTGTTGTGATTAATTTCATTGCTTATAAAAACCATTTTATGCATTAATGAAACCTTTAAATTAAATCTTAAATTCCATTCTTGTCATAAAAACCTAACTACACATTACTAGATTTTAGTCAGCTGCATTAAATTTTAATATATAAATATAATATATAAAAATAATAAAATAAAAAAAAACCTTTTCAAAATGTAGGCTTGTGTTTATGAAATATTTCTGCAAGAAAATTTCATTTTCCTTATAGATTTAGCAAGATCAGCAGTGCTAGATTCCATTATAATAAAGAGAGTATAATAATTTAAAATAGATCAAACTTTATTTTTTCAAGACACGATGGAGATAAAAAATGTTTTCAGCTGAATCTTCTTACTGAATATGAGGATGTACTACAGTGAAAAATCTTGGAAATGACCACCCTCTGTTCCACAATAAAATGGTCAAGGTTGATCATTCTTAGAGGTTACCTCCAATGACCACAAAATGCTATGGAAAGTATATGATTTTTCGCAAACTTCAGTCGGCAACTTCAGTCGGCATCATTTTCTTGGGGCGAAAATGACACTTGGTGTCATGAAAACTAGATCGATGAATAAACTGTAGTGTCAATAAAAATGGTTCCTACTGATATGGTTATGTGTAAAAAAAATTTACCAATTATATTTGATAAAATTAATTTAAATAAACAATTATGTTTTTTGTTTAAGTCTACATTTAATTTTATATCACAAAATTAGTTACCTTTAAAGCTTGTTTGTTTCCAAAAATGGTAATTTTTCCAAAAACCATAAAATAAGCTTCAAACATCGAGGATTAACCTTAGAGTTTACGAAAGAATTGGAAATAAAGTTACAATTTAATAACCACACAAATAAATATGGTTTTTTATTTCCATTAAAAAAATTGCAAAAGCTAAATGTTATTTACAAATGAAAACATTGTACATGAAAACATTGTACATGAAAATAAGAGACTATTATAAATTCATAGTTACAGGGGTGATTGTGAGCCCATGTCAAAATTCCGGAAAATTTCTTGAGTTTAAAAAAAAAAAGACAGTTTAAATTGAAAAAAATTTAAACAAGGTTTTTTTTCTTCCTTTTTCTCAATATTTCTTAGTTTACTTAAAATATATTTAAAATTTTACACATACCNCAGATACTATTGGTGATTATAACATCTATTTACTGATAAAAAATGAATATTAATCATGAATATAAGCTTATAAAGTACCTCTCTGACTCTCCCTTACAAACAAATAAAATAAACTGTGTTTTTAAGTTCCACCTTTGAAAATTTGATTTCCGGAAACTTCTGTGATAAATGAATTTTTGAAACATTTGGACCTTCGATCTCCGGCAACTTCCGGATTACTGTTAGCGAAAATTCCGGAAATCCGGATTTTTTCCGGAGCACAATCAGCCCTGTAGTTATTAAAGGCTAATAAAATCCATAGTAGAAGATCCATAGTATAAAATCCATAGAAATTGCAGAAAAATCAATAATTGGTGCACCTTTTATTATTGTGAAAATAATTAAAATAAAAATTGAAATTTACGTTTTATATATTTATGAACTGTTATAACATATAAGCTATTAATGGCAACCTGTATTTAAATGGATACATAAGGGCAGTAACAGCATGACAAGCATCAGTCAGGCGAGAGTAGCTACTGGAATGGAACAAGATCTTGTGTTCTGTCATTGCAGCACAAAATAATGTGACAACATTGTGAATTCCTGCAGAAGAAGAAATTAAAAGATATCGCATCATAATATTATTCAAAATCAAAGGGGAAAAAATACTCAAGTTAATAATTCTGCACAATCAAAGCTCATTATATTACACTGTCCATTAGTCATAAAACTTAATAATCTTAAATAACCATCAAAAAGAATTTTACATTTTTCATTTCTACCATTTAAAAGTGGATAAATAAAATTGTCTAAGAACTAGAATATTTAAGAGTCATACCTTCTATACTTGCTGTTAATAAAGATAAAAAAAATTCTGACAGCATTAAAATAAATACAGGATGGTTAAAAAAATGTGTCAAAAATATAAAGAAAGGTAGAGATAACCTAAATAAGCATATCTCATACAAGAGTATGTGTGCAGAAATACCAGTTAAACCGTTAGAGAACTTAGTTATTTATTAATGAATGAAAATCCATGCACAGTTGTGAATCTTATATCACGGTTGGCATTCACTCTTTTGAGTGGTTATTGTAAACTATAATTGATTGCAATTTGATTATAAGCTGTGTATGTTCGTATAAAAATGTAGATGCGAAAATGCAGTGTAAAAGCGCTAGCATCTTTAGCAGTATTAATCATAAGTAAATAAAAATACAAGTTAGACAAAAGAAAACAATGATTTATGAACAGTTTACAATAGCTAACAATCAAACATTTTACAATAAAATTACAATCAATAACAGTTTACCATAGTTGCTCAAAAGGGTGATCATCAACAGCGCTACATGATTGACATCGACGCATGTATTGTAGTACATTAATAAGCAACAATACTCACAATCAACTTAACACAGCATTTCTATTAAAATTTTACTGTTTATTATTTCTAAACATTGATTTTAATTTATTTCAAATATTTTTATTGAATTGTATATTTATGTTACTCACATTATAGAAGATTTTTGAATTGTATATAATAAAAAATAGTGCGTCATACAAAATTATATTAATTAGAAAATTTAATTTATAATTAATTAGTAAAATTGACTAATTAGAAAATTGAATAAAAACAAAAAGAATATAATGGCTTGGATATCTGAAGTGAATGAGTGAGGAAAGAGCAACAAAGAAAATGCATAAAGGAAAATTAAAGGAAAGGTGGGATGCCCTAGAAAAAGATGGCTTGATGAGGTAGAAAGAGATCTGGAAAAACAAAATCAAAAATTGGAGGAAAAAGGCCAAGGACCGAAAAAAGTAAAGTTATGTGGTAAAGGAGGCCAAGATCCTTCATGAATTGTAGAACCGAGGAGTAAATAGTAAGTAAGTAAAATCACCTCTACCTGCTTTTACATTTTTGACATATATTTTTTAAGCATCCCGTATTTATATATCAACTGTATATACGTAACTATACTATAATCAAAATATTTCTGTCAATGTTTAGTACAATAACAACTATACTTAGACACAAAAAAAAAATTTCCTGTTATATGAAAGGTACAATAAACTAAAATCCCCATTCAGGTTTAGCAAGTCAAAATCAAAACAAAAGATATCATCCTGAATATCTTTTTTTATAATGATATCATTTGTATAACACACTAATATCAAACTTAGTCATTTAAAGGGTTAATTAGAGCTAACTATTAACTAAATAACAAAATAAGACACAAAAATAGCATTTCCCTTCAAAAACATACCTTTTTTTGATGAATTTAAATTTTTGATCATCAAAATAATGCTAGTGAATAATCAAAAAAGTTGAAATTTGCAAATGTGGCCCTATACGCGAAAAAACAGTTAAAAGTTTGGGTCCTAACTTTCTTTTGGCATTTTTCACCATACCTCTAATATTTTTAAGCTATTAAAAAGCTTTTTACTGACAATTATAAAACTCATTTATTTGAAAATAATTCCATGCCAAAAATGATTTTAAGAATTATTTTCTTATTATTTTATTTAATAATGGTTAAAAATATTTTAAACTAAAAAGCTTTAAAGTTTTGATATACTTTTAAACAACAAAACACAAATTGAGACTAAAATTAATTAGTTTCTGAGAGTCACAAAATTTTTAAAAAAAAGTCTGGTTTTATTTCTTATGAACTGTTTGACTGATTTTGCTTACATTTATACATTTAAAAATTAAATACTTGAAAATGGCATAAGAGATTGTATTTCTAGCAATTCAAAATTTTTCAACCAATATTAAATAAAATGAAAACTATAATAAATAATTATTAGAATTTTAAAGAAAGTCTTGTCGCATTACTAACAGAAATTAATAATCACACGCAAAAAATTTTTTAGTTGGCTTAAAAAATTTCAAAGATAAAGCGAAAATAAGTGAAACTAGCATTAAGCAGTCTAAACTATGGAACACTCGTCTGAGCTAAGCTATTGAAACCATATTTTCTAGGTGCATATGGTCCCTGTGTGTGTGTGCGTGTTTGAATTCATCCCCATAATAACACGATGATTTAGAATTGCTAATTGAGTTCTTTTTTCAAAAGTGTTCATTGTTAATTGAGAATAAAAGTTTATAATAATGAATCCTTAGGGTAAAGCCATATATATGAACTATTGATAGACAATTCCTAAAATTGAACTATTGAATTACGGTATTTTTACAATCATTATTAATTCAAATTAGAAGAAGTTGGATCAAAAATATAAAATCTTCAAATCGATTATTTTAAAATCTACATTTGTACATGTAGAACACACCCAAAAATCAAGAATATAAGAGCACAAAGATAAAAATTAGAACAAATAAGGGCAGAATGTTTTTTTTATCGGGAAAATCACCAACACTATGGTCGTTGGGCAAGTCTAATGTATTGGGGGCGGGAAAGTAATGTCGTTTCGGGCATTAAATATTCGTTAGTCTTAAAAACAAATTCATTTTTTTCCCTGATCTATTTCGGTTCATTTCCGATCTGGCACTGAAAGGTTGTTGCTAACGAGGGTGAATGCATTATTGATTAAAATTAAAATCTTGACATCAAATGCACAGAATATCAAATCAGAATCAAATGCACCGAAACGACATTACTTTCCAGTCCCCCAAATAATAACCAAAGCATACTAAAATTCCAGTTTGAAATTGACTACAAATAAATTTATTTTTATGCATTCTAACAAAAACAACTAAAAGTTAAGGCCATAGAAAAAAATATGCAAAAAGCAAAAAAAATTTTACAACACGTAAAACAATACAATATAAGCGACAATAGCATACTTGATTAATTTTAAAAGCGAGACATGCACACTAAAATAAGCTGAAACAAAAGTTTTCATGAAAATTATATGTAACTAAATAAAAATAAGATACATTACCAAGTTCTTCAAATAACTGAAATACTGTGGTACTAGTTACAGAAAGAGTAGAACTTAAAGGAGGTTGGAGAGCTTGTCTATCTCCAGCACCAATTGAAAATCTAACTTGTGGTCCACCTGGTAAATTAAAAAAGAAAATGGACTACCAAACACAGTTGATCATAAAACTTGTAAAACAACAATGGTTTTAAAAAAAATGTTTCTGCTCTTCAAGCATAGAATCCCTGACTGACTTTTCCATGAAATAACATGAAGATAACTCTGATTTTCTTTATGATGGAAAACAATCATTTTATCATACAAAACATGCATTTTAAAATGGATAAAATACAAGCAATCAGCTTAAAGCAATATGTCTGTCACTAGCAATAGAATATTGTTTATGATAAATTAAGCATTAAAATTGAGCATATCTTAAGATATTTTCAGATATATATATTTTTTTTTTAAAAAAAATATAACACAACCTTAGTACCTTGCACCATCTTATTCTCTTATTTGGAAAAAAAAAATATTATTTTCTTCAAAATGTCTAGGTATTTCTCACAGATGTTACATGATTTTCATATTTGAAAGGGATCAAATATGTTCAGCCTTATTTTTATTAATATTGTATTCCAAATATTTGACCATTCGGTAGGATATTGCTTTCTCACATTATCTACTACCTCTACATTTCCTAAAACAGGCCTTCTTATTTCCTGGAACAGGAAATAAGCATGCTTTGAACAGAAATACCAAGCTGACCAAAAATTTGATATTCAAGAGATTTAAATGCTAAAAAAAGGCTGTCAGTTTTTATTTTATTTTTTTGTGAATTATTTCTGGCTAATGCAGTGTTTTATTTTAATAAAAGTATTTTTTTTTATTGCAACAAAACAAATGAAAATAAAACATACTAATAAATTTTATAGGAGAATGCTTTAAGATCCTCATTTTACAGACTTGACTAAATGAGAATATTAATAATTTCTATTGAAGATTGAAAAAAATATTTTCACACAACTCAAATAACAAAACAAAAAAAATTCTCTATAGAAAGCAGTAGAGTTATGAAAAGTTCATTGAAATGACAGATTGTTAGCTGGTACGAAGCATTTATTTAACATGTAAAACTTTAACATAGTTTTTAGAATAGTTTCTTACTACAATTATTAGTATTTTTATCGAGCAAAAGTTTGGTAGTGCAAAAAGAAGCTTTTGTTTTTCTAATTTACAATGATTATAATAGCTATATATTATCATTTTATCTGGTCCTCAAAAACTTAAGATACTGAGCTGAACTTTACTACTATACAATACAAAATTTTCAGTGAATTTTAATTGCACAATTGTGAAATTGAACATTTTAATAGTAAAAATAACTAAAATAATTATTTCATAGAAAGGTAAAACATTACCGAGTTTATGTTAAAACATCAGTAAAAAAATTATTATTACCTGGAGGAGGTACTTGAATACAGCCTAATATGTTGCCAATTAATGTTTCTACTGGAACAGATATTGTATCTATATACACAGTATAAATTATGCCTAAACAATTCTGTAAAATAAACATACAAGAATTTTATTTCTTAAATAAATGAAAACACAACTAGACATAATAACAAAAAAAATTACAAATTTATCTCGTTAATATGTACATTTATCAATCAGGCAACTTTAAAAATTAGTGGTATAAAATATTTACTTGATTAAACAATCAAAAGCTATTCCAGCAAAAATGTTAACAGATCTGATAAACATTTCTTTAGTAAGCAACATTACTGGTTTAAGATATGCTCACTGTAAAACTACTGCATTTAAATATAAATTTGTATAATTTAAAGAAATGTGTGCATAGAAAATTCAGTACTTTTGATTTGCATAGGCACTTAATTAAAGAAAAAATCAGCCACAACTGTAAGTCACATGTTATTACAGGTTTATAATTTCTAATTAAATTCATGTTAACGTTACATGTGATAATTTAATAATGCTTATAATTATTTAAGTTAACTTATTAAAATAAAATTTAATAAAATATAACTGTTACTAAAACAGCCTACACGATAGCAATGCAACTTTATCTACTGCAACCACAATATCACCAGGCCAAGTGCCAACCTTGCCATAAAGCTCTATTGAAGGCCTCAAAATGCAAAAGATGTATATATTTTAGGATAATTTTAGTGCAAGTGCTTATGCGAGAAGTAAAATTTTAGTGATAATGCTTATAAACAGAAGTAACATTGACACACATTAGCACTGGTTGCGTAGGCCAGTTGACTAATTGTCTAAAACAATTATTAAAAAAAAATTCTGTTTCACTTAATTACTTTATTTCATTAAGATGCAAATTATCTAATTAACATGTCTTTTTAACTAGTGATTCACTAAAAAAAAGATACGGATCTTTTTTAGAAATCTTCTAAGAAATTCTCATACGAGTACTTTTTGTACAAATGTGAAAAACAAATACTGTCTGTCCATCTCAATATGAGCCCTACCCAGACATTAGACTTGTTGTCTGGCATTCATCTTTGTGTTGAATAGACAGTATGGCAATCAAGTCAATATAATCATAGGAGAAAAACTAGTAGAAAAATTTGGGTAATATTGCCAACTGACAAAATGACTTGAATAAAAAGAAACATTTATTCATAAATGATAATGATTTATGTTTATTGGTAATAACTACTTTGTTATGTTTATTAGTAATAACGACTTTGTTATGTTTATTGGTGCTAACAAGAATTATGATGTCCCTAAAACAGAGTGTTACAGGTAATGTGTAATATATCTCAATATATAGCAGAAATAGAAAGTAATAAATAAATAAAAAATTGAGTTTAATATAGTGAATAAAAATTTACCCGAAAGGTAGAAAAGTAATCTAGCCTTGAAACTAAAACCAGACATTTGGGAGCATACATAATGGAATGATGCTGTACCAGACCCCCAGATGGCTCCACTGCTTCCTCTTCAACTTCTTCATCAGGAGGTTTACTAGGTGTGATTGCAACAGGTTCATTAAAAGACAAACAAGCACAATAATGACGATTCGCATCAATATCGGTAAGCACAGATACAAAGAATGCCGGCTGTTGACGTACTGTTGACAGATTCCACCCTTGTGGCTGGCAAAACTGTAAAAGAATTCATTATAAATCAAATGAGCACAAATTTATAATTTTACATAGCTATGGAAATTATAGTTAATTAGATAACATGAAATAAGATAAATTACAATTGCATATTTTTAAATCAAAAAATCGAGCAATTACAAGACAATATAAAATAAATGTAAAAAAAGAAGGGAAAAAAAGAAAATTTGAAAAAAAAAACTTTGATTATAATGATTTTTAAAACAATAATTTGCTTAGGTAGATACGAAATATTTATAAACAAATGCACAAAATAAAAAAACATTAAACTTTTATCCTAATGATCATATTTTATTGTTTAAAAATTAAAAAAAAAGGTATGTTTATTCATAGAAAGTACATTTTTGTTACTGATTTTGCAATTTGAAATTAGAGATGTACGAAATCCTAAAATTTTTTGGGGTCCAGGTACCAGATGAAAATTGAATCTTTTACCAAGCCAGTTCTAAGAACCAGATAAATATTGGCTTTATTACCTAGCCAAATATTAAAACATTTATGCACAAAAATATAAAAATCGTTATAATTTTCTAGCAAACAATTATTTTACAAGATATAGCTCAAAGAAATCTATTCTACACTAATATAAATAAAAGCATATAGTTTCATTTTCAGATTTTTAAAAAAAATAAATTTCCAAAAGAAATTTGAGTTGACTGTTCGAATGTAAAGTGATTAATGTAAAACTTCACAGGAGACATTCATAGATAGTTGATTTTTTAATTAAATAAATTTTTAATAGCATTTATTAATGTAGCTTCTGCTTAATGTAGGATATTTTATAAATAATGGTACATTAAATGTTTCAACTATCAAGGTGCTACTTTTAATCATGCGATAACTATAAGCAATGATATGGGAGATCTGTTTTAGTACAATCTCTCAAACTTTTCAAAACTCGGTGAGAAATTTTTTTTCTTCTATTGTTCGAAAAGGTTCTGAACAATACTGATAAATAGGGAAGCTAGATAACGGGGCAAATGTTGAAACGAATGAAAGATCCAGGAAGAAAAGTGAAACTGATTTTATTTTAAATGGCATAAATCGGAGCTTTTTCCAAAATGCGAGAAATTCGTGAATTTTGAAATTGATTTATAGAATGCGCGAATTTCTCGCGGTAATAATTTTTTAATGCGAGAAAAGAAAAAAATATGCGAGATTCTCGTGCTGTAGTGAAAACACTGGATTACTTAGAACCCGAGTCCTCCCAAGATATATGTCAGATGAAGGCCAATTTTGTGGCCTCATTATTAGTCCTTTGCTGCCCAAACAAGGAAATCAGTCATTAAAACTTTGTTGTCACAATTAATAAATTTTACATTTTTTATAGTTAATAATTGTACCAAACATTTCCAAAACTACATATATAAATAGTTTTAAGGTTCTGTAATTCAAAGTACGGCTGTGAGTGTCAAACATAAGTGTTATCCGGTAAAATTGGCCAGGTCCAGGTACACGGCACTGATAATTGTGACAAAAAAAAGAAAAAGAGTTGCCCGTACAAAACTCCTTTGCCTGATCTGGATAATAAGCAGGTATTGAAAATCTAGCAGGGTAAGACGGGTATTTGCCAGGTATCCTGTACATTTGCATCCCTACTTAAAATATTAACTGTAACACAATAATTAGCATATTCAAGGATCATACATTATATATTACATCATTATGCTTTTAAGGTTAGGTACATTAGCACATTACGANTTTAATTGATCACTCCGATTCTTGAACAAGAAAAATCGATTCAAAGTACGTCAAGTCCGCCATAGACTTTACATGTTAAAAGCAGAATTGAGGAGTCTGCTTGGTGCAACACTTTTCTCCCGGCAACCACGATTCATGACCCTGATTTTCTGCTCTTTTGAGCGCGCCCCGTGTTCTTTGTTCGCCAAGCCCTTAATAATAGTGACTAATAATTGAAACAAAATTCTAATTTTTTTCTTTTATATATTTAAATAACAAAAATAAAAAATAACAAGAATATTATGTTATTAATACTTACAAGTTCAATGCCATCAATAAAAGGTGTATCATCCCAATCTAGTTCTGGGAACCTTTGTAAGACTTTGCCAGAACTCAAGCCACTTCCTGCCAAAACAATAATAAAATAACAAATAAAGTTATGGTAAAAGATTAAATTAACACATAACACACAAAATTAAAGTAAGGTAAAATAACACATAAAATTAAGGTGAAATTTAAAAAAAGGTAACACATAAACATAAGGTAAGGTTATTTCCGTTTAAAAAATTAAACATTCCATTTCTATTTAATAATATTGGTTAAAATGATGCTGAAGCTGTTTAATTTAGAAAGATATTAAATATATTTTTAACTCCCAATTATGTATATGGAGTTTTTTTCTCTCATTATTTTAACTTTACTAAAAACATTAAACAATATTAATAATCAGGGGTCTGTCCAGGGTGAATTTACTACCGTTTAGCAGTACTTTCACAAATTCAACTTTAGGAAAAACCAGGGCTCGAAAAACCGCCCGTTCTCCCGTCCTCGGTGGTCAAAAATTCCCCGTGGACAATGAATTCCTCGAATCCGACGTCCGCGCGGACGGCCATTTCCCCGTTAATGTTTGTGATACATTTTCGATTTTTGTTATCTTACAAGAGTCTAGCGTAGCGCCTCACTTCTAAAATGACTCTCTAATCTAGAAATCCTGTTAATTCCTTCGTCAGACCAAATGCAGCAAAATGACCCACAATACAGCAACATACTGCGCATGGTGGAATTGATGTTTTCTCCGTCTGNATTAGCACATTACGAGAAGATATTGCCCTATTCCCTTAATAATAGTGACTAATAATTGAAACAAAATTCTAATTTTTTCTTTTATATATTTAAATAACAAAAATAAAAAATAACAAGAATATTATGTTATTAATACTTACAAGTTCAATGCCATCAATAAAAGGTGTATCATCCCAATCTAGTTCTGGGAACCTTTGTAAGACTTTGCCAGAACTCAAGCCACTTCCTGCCAAAACAATAATAAAATAACAAATAAAGTTATGGTATAAGATTAAATTAACACATAACACACAAAATTAAAGTAAGGTAAAATAACACATAAAATTAAGGTGAAATTTAAAAAAAGGTAACACATAAACATAAGGTAAGGTTATTTCCGTTTAAAAAATTAAACATTCCATTTCTATTTAATAATATTTGTTAAAATGATGCTGATGCTGTTTAATTTAGAAAAATATTAAATATATTTTTAACTCCCAACTATGTATATGGAGTTTTTTTCTCTCGTTATTTTAACTTTACTAAAAACATTAAACAATATTAATAATCAGGGGTCTGTCCAGGGTGAATTTACTACCGTTTAGCAGTACTTTCACAAATTCAACTTTAGGAAAAACAGTAGTTTCACAAAATACTTTTAAAAAAGCAAGTTCTATGATTCTCCTCTCTGCTTCTTAAAACTTTGTTTTTGTATCCCCGTAAAAAAAACGATAAATTCCAGGTGAATTAAGCTGAATTTTTTAAAATGAAACAATGAGGATCTCCCTCTATAAACTTTACAGGAAGTCGAAATCAAAAAATTATCTTTAACATTATTGTAAATTTATTCTAACTGACCTTTACTTTTTTATGAAGCATTTTTTCCCCAATGAAGTTTTTGTCTGTATGAGCTAGTCGAAAATGTTATAATGAAAATAGCTTTTAGTGCTAGGGCTGTTAAATGCATAGTTTTATTAAATTTAAGTTGAATTCTAACTATCAACAATGATTTTTATGGATTTTTAAATTTAGATACAATTTTAAGGCCAACATTTTAGAATAGCATAATTGTTTTTGAATATATGAGAAAAAATGTATAGAAATTTACCAGTCATAAATGATTTTTATTTGTAATTAACAAGTTTTTAAAATATTTTCTTACTTTACCGTATTTTTGTGTTGGTTTCTTAACATAATTTTCAATTTTCACAAAATAGGCACCTCTCGAAAAAATCTAGAAAGGCCCCTGATAATAAAAATTAAACATATCGAAGCCATTACTAGATGTTACATGGCTCCTAGTATAAAGCATCACTTATGATTTCAATAAATTTCTGCATAATTAATTGAAATTAATAATAAATTTTTTTTTTAATTCTAATTCTCTTAGAATGAAAAATTCCCATCTTCAACAATTTTTTTTTTTTTTACGTCTAAATGTATTTTTAGTTATAGGACCATTGTTTAATCATTATTAATATATGCAGGATTTTGGAAGGGAAAAATCTTGGGCTTATATTGTTCTTTGAAGTCTTTATTGGCAAGTGAAACAACACTTTATAATTTTTGAGATATACTATTTTTATAATTGTTGTGAGTTTATAACGGTTGATTATAACTGCTAATTTTCCCAGCTTAGTATAAAAATGTCAATAAGAAGGAAAACCACAATTTCGTAGAAAATTAATTAATAATATACTCAATCTACCCTTTTAATTTTTTTTAATCACTTTAATGCTGCATTGTTTAAGGTTATAAAAATATTGAAACACTTTAGAACAATTCACTGATTTTATTGGTTTGATATAGGTAAAAAAATTAAACAATTTTTAAAGTTAAATATTTAAGCTATTTGTCCCTTTTAAAAACCAGACAATTTTTTTACAATATAGTAATAGTTTCAAATTAAAGCTTGTTTGCAAATTTAAGAAACTCAAACTGTGACTTTTAAATTTCCCCTGGCAATTTTACATATCAAAGCAGGTGTTATTGCATATTTAAGTTTTGAAGACATGCTTAATAAACATGCTTAAGTAAACATGTTTAACAGATTATATATTTTAATACAGTGTGCCTTAACTTTTTATGACAAATTTATCAATAAAAATTATGTCAACAAATAATAAAATTTATGCTTATAGCTTATTATTTCATACCATGTTTACATTTTGCAATCATTAAAATTAAAAACAATTTACAAACGGTACTTACGTATTAACGCAACCAGGCCAAAATTCGGATAAATCGCCAAATTTGGCAACCCTACGTGTTTTTAATAAAATAATACGTGGTTTAAACAAAATAATACAAAAAACTGTATTTGTTATGAGAAATAATGCACTATGTGATGTAATAATATGTAATCTAAAAGGTTATTAAAATATATGCTTATAATTTTGTTTATAAAATACTTTGTTTTATAAAAAAAAATTGATTTCAATTTTTTCTACTTACGCCAAATTTGGCGATTTATGCGAATTTTGGCCTGGTTGCGTACTTTACAGACTACAGAAAAAAATTTCTCAAAAAATCCTTGCTCGGATGCACGTCTCACAGCTTTTAATATGTTTAGTTTAAAAATAAATGCTCATTAAATATATATTTCAGTCAAGTTATCAAAGCACAAGATGTAAAAATTTCATTGCAATATGAAAAATAAACATTATTGTTGATTTATTATTAATCATTCACTGAAAACACTGTTAAACTATTGCACCAAAACTTAAAACTCATTTCAGTTTATATAGCAAAATAAGTATACACTTTGCTTGCTAATTTAATTCTAATTGGAAACTTTACTAAAAAGAACCAAAGCAAAAATTAAGTTTAAAAACTGTGAGGCATCAATTCATATTATAGACGTCAAATTTATAAATAAAATAATTTCTGAATGCAATTGTTTTGCATCTAAATGTTGAACGAAAGTATAGTTCTATGAAACGTATAGTACTATAAAAAGAAATACGCTTAGCAGCTCAATCTATTATAATATTACATTCGGAAATACTGTTTTTTTGTTTAAACCCGGTAAACTACTTGTTTACAATGCTTTAGTACATAATGTAATGCAATACTAG
Source organism: Parasteatoda tepidariorum (assembly GCF_043381705.1). NCBI lineage: Eukaryota > Metazoa > Arthropoda > Arachnida > Araneae > Theridiidae > Parasteatoda > Parasteatoda tepidariorum. The sequence continues at coordinate 65,833,278 of NC_092206.1, read as the reverse complement.
ATCATAACAAACACTGATTCCTTTTTTTTTCTTTGGGTGGTTTTATAATTTCTTGGAATCATACAGTAATAATTATTGACAAAATTAAAAGTTTTATAAAACAGAAGTTCGTTACACATTTAAAACCTTTGAATAGTAAATAAACTATGCAATGCAGGGTCTAAGATCATTGTGTTTGGAGATTTATTTATGAAGTATGAGTCACCATTATTTGCTAAGAGAACTTTTTTTTCCCCTTCAAATACTGATCATAAGAACAGGATGAATACTTTATTCAGAACCACTTACGCTCTTTATCGTGGTCGAAGCCGACTACTACAAAGTAGTCAGCTAGGCGTGACATGACTCCCACGCTAGACAAAAATTTGTTACTCCCAACATAATCATCGTGAAACCTCCATTTTTTGAAAAATTATCACTTTATTTGACATCCCGTTCCCATGCTTGTTAGCAGACAACTTTAAGTAAAGAAAGAAAATTAGCTTAGTAGATTTCCATCTTTTCAAATATAAACATTTACATGAAAGGTTGAAAAAGTTTGAGAATTACTCCGCTAGATGACAGGATTAAAAATTTGCAGAAGAGTTTCTCTCCACTGAGTGCATTACACTAGAATGCGCCATCTTGTGATCATTGTACTAAACTGCAAGAGAAGTCTCTTTCGTTATGACTAAGAATAAAATATATTACAAAACATGAAGACTAGATTTATGATTACTCAGTCATAAAGTGCAGAAATGTAGAAAATATTTTTAAAGATGTTAAATATCTTTCTTAATTATAATGGAGAAAATAGAATTGCAAGTTTGTTTTGTCATTATTTTCCATAACTTGCACTTAAAAGGTCCATATATTAAAGAACTGATCTAACTTTTACCCAATTGTCGAAAATAAATTTTTATGTCGGGGGAGAGGTAAAAAAGATCTTTTAATAAGAAGAATTAACAAATAGGGTATACAAATCACAATTCTACTCAGTATTCTCATCGGGAAAGTTCGATCTCCTGTCGAGAGAAAATATTAAAAAAACTTTGTGAAATTCCATTTAGTTGAGTTCAATTGTCTTTTGTATTATCATACGCAAAGCTTATTCCTAAATTTTCTATTGGTAGAGCAACCCTAATTTCATTAATTGAAGCATTACATTGCATGACTGCGAAATTTAAAAATATGTGTCATAAATTTTTCATTGTTTTTAGCTGCTCTTTAAATATTAAATTATTGTGGATCCCGCAGTGGACTGATAGTTAAGACACGGTTCCCAGCAGATCACCGAAGTCAAGGATCACTGGCTACGGTCAGTGTGCGGGGTGACTACTTGAATCAGTCTGCGTAGGGACCGAGGGTGTGCGGTATTAATCTTCGTTAAACTGTTCTACCGTAAAGTGCTTGACTTCACGTGTAGTTCGTCGGGCTACCGAAGCGGGGGTGCCATCCCCTCTGTAGAGGATCAAAATCGTGATGGCATGTCTTCGGATCATCTATAGCGGGGTTTCTCAGACCGTCGCCAATAGCCCATCGTGCAGCTCTAGTGCGACGTAAATTAACTACCACAACAACAACAAAGTATTGTGGTCCTAGCATGGTTTGTGTGATAAGAGATTTGAGAAGACTTTGGTTTGAATCCCGGTGATACCAGATCAATCTGTATTTTGTTTTCTTCCTTTGTTTAATCTGACAGCAGTGCGCACTGTTATCGCTAACATGCTTAAAATACCTCCACTATAGTGAAGTTTGTCCTCAGGCTTGAAAAAGTGTTCTCTTGTACTACTAGTTGGGATTAAAAATTTCTAAGCTAAGAAAGATAAACATTAACAAAAACTATGTACGAATTAAATTAAAGAAAGTAGCTAAATTCTTGTAATAAATTACTTAAATTCAATTTTTTTTTTACTTAAAAAGAATGCCGTATGAAAAGATATGTCCCTATAATCACTTCGAATTACCTTACTTTCACTTTTTGAAAGTAGACTGGGAAGTTAAACCCACCCAATACTTTTTTTGTGGTTAGAAAACGAACAATTAATATTTGTTCTCCTTTATATGTAATAAAACTTTAAAAATGCACAATCATCACTCAATTTGAATTTTATAAAAAAGGACAAAATATTAAAGTCTGAATAATACTTGATCAGAGAAAATTTTTACATTATATACAATTAATATCGGACAATTTCGATAAACCCTTTATTTCTGCAATATTTTATTATTTTAAATCAAAATTCCGTTCTCTTTGCTTAGTAATTCTTCAATATTAAAAAAACTTTAGTCAATTTAAGACTCTAGTATTCTCAAAAAGGAAAGAGATTACAATAAGAAGTTCTAAATTCTAAAATCTGAAGACACGAAATTCTAAATTTCATGCGTTTGTGCTTTATTTATGCTAAATGCACGTTTTGTTCTAGAGCAAGGGTTTCCAACTTACATGAGGCCGGGGGCCGCAATTAAAAACACCGGTCGAATGGCGAGCAGCAACCTTATAAAAAATTTATATAGAACTCTTTTATGTTTGAAGGAACATTAAATATTACTGTCAGATATTTATCAAGTAGTACGAAACAAAAGTATTGAATTACAAATTAAAATAAGAAGTAAATTTTTTCCTGAGAAATAAATATTTTTGCACCGTTGGTTTTTTACATTTCACAGAAACGAAGAAGTTAGGTTTTTTTAGCGAAAGAAAAGTATTTTAAGCGCATATAGATTTTTTGCGAAAATTGTCAGTAAAAAAATGACAACTAATATATTTTAGTTCACCAGCCACAAAAAAAGCTTCGCGGGATGGATATGGCCCTCCAGTTGGTGGAGTAACAATCATCGCATTGTAATCATTCTTAGCAAAAAGAAAAGAAAATTCAGCGCGTCGGCAAACATGAAAAAATAATCACTTTTCATAAATATAAAACTAACAACAATTCTCTAACAACAAACTCTAAACAATTACAGTTAGTTTAAATGACTAAAAAAATAAAAATAAATCTGCAACCAAGCTTTTTCACTACATTCACCAAAAAGAAAGGAAAAAAAAACAGAGTAGGAACCAAACTTAAACTTGATTATATTTCTACAGAGTATTTGCTAAAAATGGAATCATAAAAACCACTAGAAAGACACCAAAAATCTCCGAAGTCAATTTTCAACCAACACTGACCTTTAAATTTTAACATTTCATTATTAGGCTAATTATTGAAAATTAATATATCCATTTTGTTCAGCATATAATTTCTTTGACGATTTGTCTAGTGATAAAATTTCTGAATGAATCAACTACACTTATTTAGAAAAACATTTCAAACTATGATTTTTAGAAAAGCTAATAAATAAAGATGTATTTGATTTGTAATCTGATGTTATTTTTCATTTAAAGAATATTTTTTTTCGCAAACTGTTAGTTGTTGTTGTTGTTGTAGTTCATTTACGTCGCACTAGAGCTGCACAATGGGCTATTGGCGACGGTCTGGGAAACATCCCGGAGGATGATCCGAAGACATGCCATCACAATTTTGATCCTCTGCGGAGGGGATGGCACCCCCGCTTCGGTAGCCCGACGACCTGCGCGCGAAGTCGAGCACTTTACGGTAGCACAGTTTAACGAGGACCAATACCGCACACCCTCGGTCCCTACGCAGACTGATCCAAGTGGGTCACCCACCCGCACACTGACCGCAGCCAGTGATGCTTGACTTCGGTGATCTGCTGGGAACCGTGTCTTAACGATCAGCGCAAATTGTTAGTAAATATAGTATAAGTGAATAGATTCTCTTATAATAAATACAATAATGCAAACAAGTTTAAAACTAATACTACATATTAAATTCTTGAAGAAAGATCAAAGATTAAAATAAGTAGATATATAATTTAGAAAACGTAATTGTCAAAATGAAAGAAGAATTCATTCCTTTTCAGAAACAACGCTGTGAGCTCTAGGAAAGAGGTCACGACCCCCAAGCGAAGGGAGAACGATTTTGCGAGGTTAGGATTTTGTTTTACTATCGGACGGGGGTATAGAATAGACTCTGGGGAATAGTGACGTCACCGTCTATGTTCGAAGGCTGCAAGTTTAGGGCCGCTCAGGCTTTATCATGAATCAGGCATTGAGGAAGAACCAAAGACACGCAATCACGATTTTGATCCTCTACAAAGGGAAAGGCTCCTCCGCTTCGGTAACACGACGCGCATAGTCGAGCACTTGACTGTAGAATAATTTTACGAGGACGATACCATGCACCATCGGTCTATAAGCAGGCTAACCAAAGTGGTCATCCACCCGCTAATCGACAGCAACCAATGATGAGTAAATAAGTGATTTTCTGGGAATCCTGTCTTTACGATCAGTCCACTGCGGGATTAAAGTAAAATAAAACGTGAAATTGTCATAAGAAAAATACGTAACTGCAAAAAATAAATAATCTACAACTAATTATTACTTTCTCCTTCTATACGCTAGTGCAAATAATAATAACAGTAATGTTATCTTTGAAATATAATAACTCAAAAGCTAATTACTGCATCAATAGCATTTTTATGTAAAAATGCTTCTTAGCTTTTTTCAGATCGAATACAGATCTAAGTATATTTTAAATATATATTTCTCACCTTTCACTTTTTAATGTTTAAGTTTAAAGAAATTTATAATTTAAATTTTTAAAAAATTTATATATATATATATATATAATACAAAAATTAAATACTTTTGTATTAATAAAAGCATTAAAACTTCATTCGTTTTCATAAAATATCTTTAGTAAAAGATAAGGGTAGAAATTCTATTTTGGGACTTCAAGGCTAAAAACATGCCAATGAATAATAATTAGATTTATACTTCAANTGCACACTTACTCGTGTTTGCACGGAAAAAAAACCGCCATTCCTTCTCTAAAGAGTTGTCATTATGGGACGGTGAAGTTTAGTTCCTAGTTGAGATCAATCTTTTCTGATGCAGTTCTAAGAAGAGCAATCCTAATTTCATGATGAAATTTTAAATGAGTCAACTTTCTGTTTTTTCATTGAGTGCTAAAATACAAAAATTTAAATATAAAATTTATAAATGTAAAAGCCAGCAGCAAAAGTAGCCATATTAAATGCATTAATAACTGGATTCCACCATCATTTCATTTTGTGAAGTGTAGGCTGCTAACTGCCAAACATTCCATCCCATCCATTATCTTAACCCATTCCATACGTATTAAAATTTTCACATTTATTTAAAAAATGACCAAATGTGATTCTTTTCAATCAAAAGGAATACACTATGAAAAGGTTCCCGGATAACACTTTCTAAGACAGCAGTGACTCTGCCAGTAATTTTCTTTTTCAATTTAGAGAAACAATTTTTAAAGTTGAGATATAATAGAAAGTACCGCAGATTAGTAGCATAACAGAATAAATTGATGGTAGATAGATGAGATTTAAAAGACGTCAAAGTTTAAAGTTTTTGAATTTGTATATATTCTCACTGAATCCTAGAATCTGATTCCGATCAATGATCCATCCGATCGATGTCCCGCAGTGAACTGATCGTTAAGACACGTTTCCCAGCAGATCACCGAAGTCAAGCATCACTGGCCACGGTCAGTGTGGGGTAGGTGACCACTTGGATCAGCCTGTGTAGGGACCGAGGGTGTGCGGTATTGGTCTTCGTTAAACTGTTCTACCGCAAAGTGCTCGACTTCGCGTGCAGGTCGTCGGGCTACCGAAGCGCGGGTGCCATCCCCTCTGCAGAGGATCTAAATTGTGATGACATGTCTTCGGATCATCCTCAGGGATGTTTCCCAGACCATCGCCAATAGCCCATTGTGCAGCTCTAGTTCGACGTAAATTAACAACAACAACATCCGATCGATCCACGCGCTCGTAAGAATTATTTGCGTATACGAAAATCATATGTAGACGTAATTGCACTGGCGAATTGGAAAGAGCGAGAATGACATATACGTAAATTAATCAGAGATTATTCTCATTGCAACCAGTCCAGTCAATGTGGAGTTATTTAAATTGTACCGATTGCCTCCGAAAAGGCCAATCTCACTTGACGCGAATTTTTTGAATGAGTCTAATTAGCGAGTTTTACGTGGGTAAATATTTTTCCTTTATCTAACTTTCCATTTTGGTATGAGAAAAAATTGCATCCAGTGAGGTATACGCTTTAAAATGGAACCATTCTCACTTTATGTGCGCACGTGATTCAGCTATTGCTCGCCCATGCACGAATCGCTTTTACGCGCGTGTACTTACCTGTGCGAATCGGAAGCAGTGAAATAAGTCCTTTAAAACCATTCACACTGCTTGTAAAAAAAAATCACAATGATGAATTTTCAGGGGTGAACGCGAACATGATTGGTAAAATATCTGTGGCCGAAATCACATAAGCACTCTTTTTTCTCATGCCATGTGAATGGCCCTTCGCAAGACATTCTCACTGCTTTCAAAAATCCAAGGATGCGAATTCGGATATGCGTACCAGAGCTTGATTCGCGAGATTATTGTGGATAAATATTTCTCATATCTCACATTCATATCTCCGAATTCGCTTACCAATGATTATTTTTTTGCATACACTGAGAGCGATTCCATCGGCATAACACATTTCTGTAAAATACCCATCAATTTAATAATTGCAGCAAAAACGCAACTGTGAATGTGAATCTCAAATCACGAACCAATCATGTTTCTTCAAATTGACATTTCTGGAGCATTTCGATTATAACTATCGATACATTGAAATTTTTGAACAGTTTGAAATCTATTTGAATTTTGTCGTTCTGTAAATTTTACGAATGATCGTGAATAATTTTCTGCAATTTTTTTTGAATCAATATGCTGAGTTTAGTAATGTGCACTGATGATGAAATTCATGAAAGTTCCAAGAAGGTTCTGATCTAGTTCAGCATTGCACTGATCGCATTCTAGTGCATCACTGAATAACATCATGTTTTGCACTGAATAAACTGATGTTTCTATTGTGATAAAGGTTTCCTAGGTTGCGCTGAATATTTCTCAGCCTATGGTTTGTGGATGTGCTTTTGCTCTGTGATTGTTTAGTTTTGCAGTGTTATTCATTATTCAGGTTTTGCTTTAAATTTTTCTGTGATAAAATGTTTTGTCGATGAAAGTTTTCCTGGACAGTTAACTTTTGTGAATCAATTAGTAAAAATGGATGTTGATCCCAGTTCTTCTCCTCCTCTTGACGAAAGCACGCTTGACGAAGAAAATCATGGAGAAAATTCCAATTCAATGCCCGGTTCCACTGAACAAGTTACGGAAAGCGGCACTTCCATAGACTCTGAAACTTCCGAATTATGGCTTGAATTCAAGTGTGTTTTCTGCAATCAAGATCTTAAAAATATAACTAGACCTAAATTATTATCGTGTCTACATACTGCTTGTGAATCTTGTTTAACATCCGAATCGAACAATTCGGAATCGGCTGCATCATCATCTGTATCAGGTATTTGAATCATGGCTCGTTTTCTTTTGTTTTAATAAATTATTTTTAAATGATGTTAACTATAGAATCCTATACATGCAAAGAATTTAAACGAAATTTCAATCTATTATTATTTAATGAAACACAGTTCAGTAAACCACAGGGAAAATTCTAAAATTGTTTTTTGTTTTAAGTTTTATCTTAATAATTTTGCAATTTCGAGTTGATTCTGAAATATATTTTTGTTGTAATTACTGTATTTTTAAAGTGAACGCATCTATATAAATCTAAATAAAAGCAGATTATTTAGTGCTATTACAGTATCAATTTTTCAAGCTAGATATGTTTATTAAAATAGATTTGAATGACAAGATTCGAATCCCAATTTTTATATGGTAATTTTTGTTTTTATTGTAGGTCCCTGTCATTTTCCCTTTTTAGGGAATTAGTAAATGTGTTTAATTTGCCGAAAATGATAGTTGCATTAATTTTATCTCAGTAACAGTTTGTTTTACACAAGTGTTCTGATTGTATTCATTAGTTCTTTACTTTTTCATTTTGTTTTATCCCCATTTAGTCTTTATTGCATTTTATTAAAAAAAATTACTAAGGAAGAGGGCTTTTGGGGATACTTATGTATTGTGATTTTTCACACCAACTACAATCACTAAGGGGTCAACTTGCAATTTCTCCAAAAATGAGCATGTTTTCTATAAATGAGCATGTTTTACCTAGCCTGTTGGTTCCTTTCTGTGATGTTTTTTGAGTGTTTCTGTGGTGGTTGCCCAGAAGTTGTTGAGGCTTTGCGATTATTTTGATGCCTAATGTGATTTGGAAATCTTCTCTGGCTTTGTAATATAGTGTTTAAAATAAAAAATTAAATTTCCATGTACAAAATTGGGGATATTTCCATATCGTGATCTGTCACGCTAACTACAATTGCTAAGGTGCCAAGTAGATTTTAAACTAGCACATTTAAAAAACAAACAAATAAAACATGTAGATGTTTGCCCGGGGATGGTTACGAGTTATACTTACCTTTAGAGTTGGTCTCTTTCTGTGATGTAGTTTTTCTTAGTTTCTTGCGGGCCACTGTCCCCGTGGCAGAATCACGGCGACATTGTCACGGAATTTTATAGAGCTCATGCAGAAACATTTTTCTTTTGAAAAGTAAAAAAAAAAAATACTATTCTTTTCTACAGAAATTTATATTATTATGCATTTAGATAATCACTTTTAGATGCTCTCAATTTACGCCGATAGTATCGTAAATCAAAGTAATGTTTGATTTGTGTTTTCGATAGTTATTGATTTTCATGTGGATTTTAAATATCCCGATATATTTCAAACAATATGGAAAATTCGAATCGTGCATTTGAGTATTTACCTGCTGAACGCAGA
>NC_092206.1:65793614-65824364 GCF_043381705.1 Parasteatoda tepidariorum | reverse complement strand
CACAGTAGGTTCATTTTTTTAAGTTTCTTGCGGCCGCTGCTCAAAAGTGGCCGAGTTTTGACAATTATTCTGCCACAGATCATGATATGGAAATCTTCCCACTAAATTTCACTGAGCCCTGATTTATGGAGATTTCAGATTTCGAAAGGAAAATTTTGGTATTATTTAGTTGAATGATAAAATACCAATTTAAAAGCCATTAATCCAATGTAACTAGTTTTAAAATGCTCTTTTACTTGTGTTTGTTCAACAAACATATGTAGAAAAATAACATATATAATGTTAGAACATTAATATATTTTGCCATAAATCAGTTATCTGCAATAATTTACGAATAATGTTTACATGCAAACCATTAAATAGTTAATGTATAATACCTATCCTAGTGGCATAATTTTTTCGGCTTTCTGCAACATGCCTCTCTAGTGCTAATATCAAAATCAAACTTTTCTAATAAAGTAATAAAATTATTTTAATTAAATATGTTAATTTTTTTTATGCTAATAATATGGGCAATATTCTTTCCTTTTGTAGGGGGAAGACACTAATTATTTCCTTTTTTGCATTTCGTAAATCATCTTCAAATTAAAAAAAATAAAAAATAGTGAAATCCATATCAGTAAATACTGTAAAAAAGACAGACAGCGAATGTATGCGAATTGGACTGTTCATAAAGAGGTTACTAGATCCGTGTTATCTTTTCAAGATTCTGTTTAGATAATCTTCTCTTCTTCTAAAGCTGTACATAACTTAGTTCGTCCTGGCTTATCCCACAATTCTATTCTATACAGCCCTCTGTTTTTATTTCTTCCACCAATGGATATATGCTACGGATACAAATAATATCATATTAAAAATATTGGAATTTAAAAACTATGTAAAAATCAATAGCAAAGGCATCCTTTGAATATAATTCTAAGAAAAGGTAAAATCTTTCAAAAAAAAATTTCAGAAAAGAAAATAAAGTATTTTTACTTACCAAAGAAAAAAATCTCCTACATGGTTACTTTCCAAAGAAAAAATCTTTTTGCAGGAATTGGGTAAGATTCTGCTACAATGTCACCATGTAGCAGAACCACTGTTTTTATGTCTGCATATATGCTGTGTAAAATGCAGAATTTTTCAGTGATAGGAGAAGAAGGATTGATCCACTGCCTTTAACATCTGAATGCTTGGATAAACTGAAAACTGCTTTGCAATTAATAGGTTTTATTACCAAAATTTTTTACCAAAAAAAAAAAGGTTCAATTTTGGAAGAAAAAAAAATTTAAAGAATCTTTCTAATCAATGTTAAGTTTTACAGCAAGTAAGTTGATTTAAACCTTTTTTTTTGTTGCTTTATTTTGTTTATAGCATATAATTTTTTTATTAAAGCTGCATTTGGTTTAAGAAGCAAATTGTTACTGTCTCTAACTTCGTTTTCTAAGGTAGTCTGACAGTACATTCTTTGAGCTTAGAAAGAAAATAAAAATTTCTTTTTATTTAATACTAATTAAGAAAATTTTTTTGAAGTAAGTTTTTTACTAAGTGATATAAAATAAAATGTTTGCTGAATTTTATGTCTTTTATAAATATTAGGAGTTTGCAGATTGTAGTTTAAATAAAACTCCCCTGTGTAGTTTAAATTAAATTATGCTGGTTTTTAATTTAGAAAAACAAAAAGTATGATCATAAGGTAGTTCAGAATTAGCCAGGTATAAGGAAATTTTATTTATTATATTTGATTTTTTAGTGTCTGAGAATGAGAAATAAATGAAAAAATATTTTTGGAAACTTTTTGCCTGCACCTGGCTAACATAGATACTAATATTTCTGTATTTTACAATATTTGAAATGTTATAACTGAAGTTTAGGAAAACCTAATCTAATCAATCCATTTTATGTGGTAATGGTTTTTCCTTTGCTTTTAAATATCTACCCATGCTTGTGAGATTTAACATCTGGTGTTTGCTATTTCTCGCTTGTCAATGCTTGTTAATTATTAGGTACTTTGCTTTTATGTGATATCTCTTTCTCCTCAATGTTTATTATTGTTAATTTTTTTTTTTTTTTTTTTTTTTTTTTTTTTTTTTTTTTTTTTTTTTTGCTTTGGTTTGGTTATGTTTTGCACTCTACTGAAAATTCTATCTTTCCAACTTAGTTGCCAACTTATAAGGTTTTTATTTATTTGTTTGAATTTTTTTTTTTTGAAAAAATAGTTTGAAAGTAATATAAACCAGCTTTATACTTTGCAGCACAAAGTTATAGCTTTATGTTTATTAAAATGTAAGTGAAATTTGCAATTTTATATTTATTTTAATTTTAGTATTTTGTAGAAGTTAATTGAACAATAATTTTAGTCTCTCATTTCTTAAATCATTTAATTTTAAATCAAAATTAAATTTTGGAAAATTAATTAAATTTCTTATTTTTAAAATTTAATTTGTTTTATTTAATTTAAATTTAATTTTTTATCATTTCTTTTTTTATTTAAAATTTAATTTTTAATAATTTTATATTTTGTTAAAAACATTTTGAAAACATGGTTTATTAAGTTATTTACTAATAGAATAAATTAACCGAAGGACTTCTCAGTAAGCATATCTGTATTGTTTAAAATATCAAGAAGATTTTTTCAAATATTAAAATTTTTCATTTTAATATGGTCTTTAACATCTAAATTCAGTTAGAAATAACAAAGAAAGTATACCAAAAGCAATTGATGCAATGCAATGTTTAGGATAAGTAGTTGGCAACTAAGCTGCATCTGCATGATTTTTGTTATGATTAATGCACACATGCTTTGTTTTTGCTTCTTATGCATTTTGTTGCTTTAAAATTTTCAGGTCGAAATAAGCAACCTGTAAAAAAAAGATCTAGGAAAGGTAATAAATTTAGTTGCATGTTTACTATCTTAATCTTTGCATTTATATATATGTATGCTGTATGAAATCCTCTTAATCTCTGGTGTCCTCCTCCTCTAGATTATATTCTATATTTAAATTTTTTATGCTATTTCGTTTTCTTTACTTAACTGTTTAGGTTTTGACCTTTAATTCAGCTCTGGTTTTCTTGTATATTTAATGGGATTACTGATTATGCATTTGATGTAAGCTATATTTATGATCAGATTTAATACATTAATTTGTTTATCTAAAGAACTTCTCTTAACTGATTGTACGTGTAATTATATAAACTTTATTTAAGAACAAATTTATACATTAATTTGTCTATCTATAGCAGCAATTCCCAATTTTTTTTCAGCTATTGAACCCTAAATCATCAACCGTCTTTCAGCAGAACCCCCTCTTTCTAGATAAAGTATATAAAAATAATTGTGAACAAAATACTATTTTAATTTTAAAATATTTAATATGAAAAATGATATTATGATAAAACAACAGATAATAATCTTATTTAAATCTAATTCTAGATTCAAATTTTTTTCTTCATTGTATTGCTATTGTCATTATTGTCGATCACAACATCTCATTAGATATTATGTCAGACACTTAAATTCAAATTCACTGTCTTGGAGCTTATTCTAGATTTGTATTGAATTTCTTTTCGGTTTATGTACATGAGCAAAAAAGAAAAAAAAAGACAGATAAAATATGTCATTTTTGAAATTAAAAAATAAAAATAACTGGTACAAACATTGCACATTGAATTATCGGTCGGTCCTGATAGGTCCCACAGTAGGTTCATTGTAAAGACCAACCAGTAGAATTCCGAAGTGAATCGTCATTGACTGTGGTCAGTAAATGGGTAGGTGACCACTTTGATCTGTCTGCGCCAAGACCAAGGGTGTGCAGTATCGGTCCTTGTTAAACTATACTATCGTTAAGTGCTCGACTTTGCAAGTCTTCAGACTACCAAAGCAGGTGAGCTATCCCCCTCTGCAGAGGATCAAAATTGCAATGGCATGTCTTCTGATCATCCTTAGGGGTGTTTCCGTCACCAATAGCTCATAGTGCAGCTTTAGTGTGACGTAAATAAAGCAGAGATGATTGTACTCCAGAAAAAATCTGGATTTCCTGATTTTTCTCTAACTGCGAGCTGGAAGTTTCCGGATATCCAAGGTCTAAAAGTTTCAGGAAATAATCGATCGCATTTATTTTTTAAAATTCTTATATATTTTATTGAGAAATATTAGAACTAGAATTTAAACATGGCATCACTTTCATTTGTAAATATTTTTTCTTTTAGAATAATAAATGTGATTAGACAAAGAAGTAAACTTATACATAATTATTAATTTAAATTATGCTGCATATAAGTTATTTAGAATTTCATGTTTTTAAAATATCAATGATTTAAATTTATAAAGACATTAATGTTTTGAAATCCGTTGTTAATGACTTTACTCCAGAAATTTTCAGGTTGTTGAGTCAGAGCTCACCATCACCCCTGATAAAGTACCTACTTACTGGTTCTGATAGTTTTTCAAAACAGGCTTCCCAATCGGTCGGCAAAGTGTTGGGATCCGATCATGGCAAATAGTAGCCCGTAAAGATAGATCAGAAGTTTTAATGCTGATTCATTGATTATTTATAATTTCTTTTTTAACTCCTACAGAGAAAGGGTAGTCATCTAATCTATACATGTAATGAAATGAAGAATTTGTGAAGGGAGTGCATATATATGTATGCATACCGGATTTGCGAGTAAACTGTAGGTACTAAAAAAATGATATTCAACTTGGGAGTTAAATGAGTACAGCTGTAAACAAATTACAAAACCCAATTTTCGACTTAATTAGATTTGTAATTATAAATTTTTTTGTGTTTTTCCCCATATTTCTACTTTTTGTAGCCGATCTTGAATCATCCTAAGATTTTGATTTTTATCCATCATAAAGTTATTTTATTTTTATTTTCAAAGTTAACCTTTTCATTTTTTCTTAAAGGGATTTTTAAACTCACGAAATTTTTAAACTCTGACATCCGTGTGAGTCTGTTGCGGAAATATAACTTCAAATTTAGTTAAAGGTATGCTGTGGACTTTCTGGGTATTAAATGATTCCTCATTTATTGGGAGTACAAATTAGTTCAGTCAGTTTTTTTTTGTGGTCAAAAATGCATTTATTTCAGAACAAAATGAATTAACTGATTATAAAAATATTGTCCATCGCTGGCTACTACTTTTTTCCACCTCTCTGGCAATTTTCGAATTCCATCTCGAAAAAATGTCTCGTCTTCTGAGGCGATCCAAGTTATGAGCCAATTTTTGATTTTTGAGAAAGACGTGAACCGGTGACCTGCCAAATCATGCGGTAACCGTCGGAACAACCTGTAATCTGAAGGAGCAATGTCCGGCGAATACGGCGGTTTCGGTAAAATATCCCACTTTAGCGTTTCCAGATAATTTTTTGCGACATGAGACCTACCGTTATCATTCAGAAGAATAACTTCGTCATATCTTTGCTCGTATTGCTGCTGTTTTTCTCGTAATACACGGCTTAAACGAATCAATTGCAGCCTATACTGATCGCCCGTAATGGAATCTCCAGGTTGTAGCAGCTCGTAACACCATTCACCATTCTTGAAACGTCGAAACCATTCCCTACATGATTTATCAGTTGGAGCATTGTCACCATAAACTTTTACAAGCATTCGATGCTCTTCAGCAGCACTTTTCTTCCAATTAAAGCAGAAACATAAAACCTCCCGCAAATGCTGCTTAGTTACCACAGAATTTGACACATTCAATAAAGTAAAAAATAGGGTTTTTGTATGAAACTCAAAGCGATATGAATTGAATATTACTGACAGATGTCTAACCTCTGAAACCACCAAAACCAGCTGTCACTATGAAACATACATAACAGCCAGAGCCATCTTACTTAAACGACAATTTTCTTTTTTCGGATCTAAATATTTTCTATCAGATGCATCTGTTAGTATACTTATTTTACCGCCACCGCTCCCAGTTAAAATAGCGTCCAGCAAAGTAGAGCTTTCCAGCTTAGTTGTTTGTGATCTTGAATTGTGAAACTGTTAAATGAAAATATTATATATCTATATTATTTGTTGATTTTTTGCCAAATTAAATAGAAGAGAATGTCAATCTTTTAGACGGTAAATGTTTCAGAGGGTCTAAGACAGGGGTGTCAAACTCGCGGGCCGCATGCGGCCCGAGGTGAAAATTTTTGTGGCCCAGTCAATATATCCGAGGCAAAGTAAAAATAATTTGGAAATATGAATTAGAAACGAAACCAGCATATAAAATTATAATATACTTTATTTATAAACTGTACGGATTATTTTAAATTGTACGAGCGAAAATGTAAAATTCTAATTGGCTGAAATGGAGACCGTTTCACATTAAGCTATCAATTAATAGTACATACTCAGGTTTTACTACAGCGAGGTAAGTTGATTATCTTGCCCCATGGTTCTCAAACATATCTGGGATTCGAAAGAAGAAATATGTAAGTTTTTACATACTAAAAATCAAGATACGAGCTTGTTCTCCGATTAAATATGGTTGCAAGATTTATCTTTTATGGTTGATATAACCCAACACTTATCCGATTTATAATTTATTGTTACAAGGCAAGGATCAGATCATTACAAACATGTTTGACATAATTAAAGTATTCAAATATAAACTATTTCTCTGGGAAAGGCAACTGAAAGATTTAACGCACTTCCCAACGTGCAACAAGAACAGATCTAGTTAAGATGATACTGCATTGTAACAAAAGTAAGCAGAAAATCTTAGAACAGATTTTGAAACAAGGTTTAAGGATTTTATTTCTTTAGAAGACAAATTTTGTTTGTTTTCTTCGATTTTTTCAATAAATATAGACTCAGTACCCAGTTATATGCAAATGGAAGTGATTGAGATTCAGTACGACTCAAATTTGAAGGCAAAATTCATTGAAGTGGGTATGCTCTAATTTTACGAATATTTACCGCAAGATTTGAAAATACTCGAAAATTCGCATATGAAATTATTTAGTATTATAGAATTATTTTAATTAAGTACTTATGTGTGAGAGCAATTATTTTCTGTTAAGAATGGAAATAAATCTCCTGTCCGAAACCGTATTAATAACGCTCACGTTGGGTCAATTTTGAAAGTAGTCTCGGCCAATAAAATTTCTCACCAAAATAGTTAAGATAGTAGCAGAGAAGAGATGGCAAGTATCGGGACGTAAACAATAATTTAACTTTATATATGTTTATTACAATGTACTATTCAAAATAAAAATATTTGTTTCGATGAACATTGATTTTTTTTGCGGCCCACCTAAAGTTAAGCATTGTTTATTTGGCCCAAGTTAGCTTTTGAGTTTGACACCCCTGGTCTAAGAGGATAGGTCTATATGTATACCTTCACTGATAACCGTGTTTGTATGATGTAAATATTAAAGGAAATAACACTTATATTAAAGTTAAAATACTTTTTTAAAACAAATCGAGCACTACTTTTTCTTTATAAAAATGTATCATCTTAAATGTAAATTTTCTTTAACATAGCAGAGTGAATATGCCATAAAGTAGTGTATTACTGTGGGCGAATGTAATGAATAAACTACTAAGTGGCGAGAATGTGACCGATTTCCCCTTCCTTTTCATTTCATGTGATTTGAATAGATTTAATAAATAATCTAAAATCGTATTTTTTACTATATATCAGGGGTTTCCAAATTACATGTGGCTGTGGGCAGCAATTCAAAACACCAGTCAAATGGCGGGCCGTAACTTTATCAAAATTTTATATAGGACTCTTTTATGTTTGAAGGAACATTAAATAATACTGTCAGATTTTTAACAAATTTTTTTTAATATTAAAGAGCAAAATAACGAGCATTACAAATAATGCTTGCTGCGTATCATTTTGAATCTTCTCTTAATCAGAAACTTTCTGACAATATTTTTTTTCTTTTAAATTTAATTCTATGATAAATTTTAAAAAAATGTTCGGCTTTATTAGGATTTAAAATAATTTTGTCCAAAATGAGTGGTTTCAAAATTTTAAATGGGAGAATCTTTTCGAAAAAATTTCTGATACTCACTGCTTAAATTGTATTTCACAAAATGCAAAAAAAAAGAAAAAAAAATTAAATAAAAAAAAAGAAACTACACAATTATTTTTGTATTTGAATAAATATTTTCTTGGATGCAAAACCTGAGAAATAAATTCTTTTACACCGTTGGTATGTAAAATTTCACAGAACGAAGAAATTCGGTGTTTTTCACGAAGGAAAAGTATTTAAACCCATATAATAAGTTCTTGTTAATTTATAATCTAAAAGACGAATGGAAAAGCGAAATTTGAAAAATTGAAACATTAATTTATATTGAACCACGAGTCCTGTACTGCTGATTTATTTTTATTAAAAATTATATTCAGGCAAGTCAATTTCCTCGTTTTTTCCAACTCTTTATTTTTTTAAAAATTGAGAATTTATTTTTTATTTTTTTCAGTTTCGCTTCTTTTTTGTATTAACTATGCAGCATTTTAACGGAGCGTTTCTAATGGACTTAATTCTTTTATTATCACTTTTTTTTAATGTAGGCCAACAGCATAGAAAATTCTGATTCTCCCCATTTAAGTTATATATTTCAGAATTAAGAAGAAAAAAATGCTTTTGTTTCTCTTAAGCTTTGTTGATTAACTTTTCTTTTTATCAGCGATTTTATTGTTGCAAAATTTTTTAAAGACTATATCTAATGAACGCTATTCTTTTATGGCCACTTTTTTCTAAAAATGCTGCAATGTGAAAAAGTTAAATTGAGATTTTTAGCATTAAATCTTTCATTGAAAAATTAAGAACTGTTTTTGTTTTAGTTTCTATCTAGCTTTTTCTTTTTCAAAATAAATTTCTTTTTGTTTTTTTTTGTAGACGTTTTTATTAGATTTTAAATTTCAATTTTTCTCAAAAATACGGTTTAGCTTTGTTGGTTAACTCTTCTTTTTATCAGCGTTTTTATTGTTGCAACATTTTTTAAAGACTATATCTAATGAACGCTATTCTTTTATGGCCACTTTTTTCTAAAAATGCTGCGATGTGAAAAAGTTTAATTGAGATTTTTAGCATTAAATCTTTTCATTGAAAAATTAAGAACGGTTTTTGTTTTAGTTTCTATTTAGCTTTTTTTTTTTGTAGACGTTTTTATTAGATTTTAAATTTAAATTTTTCTCAAAAATACGATGATTTAGCTTTAAAATTTTCGTTCAAAAAGTAAGATCTGTCGTAATTTTTCTGTTTTGATTTTGTATATAATGTTTTTTTTTATGGCCGTTTTTATAATAGCACTGCATTTTTAAAAGAATTTGTGATAGATATTATCTCTATTAACGTTTTATGAATATTTTTTTTCCCGTAAAATATTATTTTTAGCATTAAATTTTTGTTTCAAGAATAAAGACGGTAAAGAATAAAGACTTAAAATATTTCTATCTTTATTATCTTAAACATTATTCAAGTTTTTTTCCCTTTACCCCCTACCAATACTACAACGAAATTTTGATTATTTTTCTGTAACGACTAAACCGATTTATATGTAAAAATATTTATTAATAATTTTGTTTAACGAAAGAAAATGTTGCTATTCGGCGGATATTTTTGACCAAATATTCGGCTATTTCGCCTAATCATTATTCGTTACATCCTTACTTTGAACGATGTGAATTGTTATAAAAAAATTCACCTTTCATATGAATTTTTCCATCACAAATTGATTCTGTTTTTCTGTGTCTTTCTTCGTTGATGTACTTTTATCATTTAATTATTTAAAAAACAAAGTAAAGAAAAAAGTGACCGGTTGTTTATTGAATTGAGGCATCACTTTCTAGAAAAAAGAAGACCTTAGCTTTGATCAATTTAGTAGTTCGATGTTACAAACATAAACTGCGCAGAGGAGGAAAGAATGAGTGTCTACATCCGGGCTACTATTCTGCGCAGTGGGAAAATTACGAAAGATGCTATTACGTTTAGACTTCATAAGTGTAAAATTTTTTGTTTATGGTAACTCATGTTGTGGCTTTCCATCTTCTAGGAAATATTGATTGAAGTCGCCACTTTTTTTTTTGTTGATTCGTTTGTTGTCTTTGTATAATATGAATCTTAGCATATTACGAAAGAAAAATTTAGAGTAAAATTATTAGAAAAAGCTTTCCTACTCAATGCTAAGTTGTAATATTCATATATCACAATAGAAAACAAAAATACACACCCCTTTTCATAATCATAAATGAATTTAATTTTAATAATGAGCTTCTGATTATGTTAAATACATAATAATAATAATTATTATTAATTATGGGAATAAGACATTGAAATTTATGTTTAAAAATATTTAATAAATTACTTCAAGATTGGTTGTAATTAAATATTTTTTATATATAAATAAGTTTAGTCTCATTATTGTAAAATAATCAAAACTATAGTATAGTATTTGGTAAAGGGAAAAAAAAAAAACCGTAAGAGAAATATATAAGATAAATAAAAACCTGACTGAGTAACATCTATTAAAAAAATAAGTAAAATTAAAATAAAGTTCTATATTAGAAGAGAAAAGTAATCGGAAAAATATACTCTTTAATGCTTAAAATAATAATGTTGTCCAAAAAAAGTACCCCTTAAACGTTAAAAGAAATTAGTTTATCAGAAACTAGTCTATAAAAATGCCGCACTATCACAAAAACGCCTTTAAAAAAAGATTATATACAAAAGCAAAACATAAAAATTAAAAATCGATCTTTTTCGAAAGCAAATTTTAAAGCTTACTGTTTGCCGTATTCTCAAGAAAAATTGCAGAAATCTAATGAAACCTTAATTGCCGCGTCATGGTAAAAACTTATATAAAAATAAAAGGTTTTTAAAATAGAAAA
Source organism: Parasteatoda tepidariorum (assembly GCF_043381705.1). Lineage (NCBI taxonomy): Eukaryota > Metazoa > Arthropoda > Arachnida > Araneae > Theridiidae > Parasteatoda > Parasteatoda tepidariorum. The sequence goes on along the minus strand of NC_092206.1, from coordinate 65,813,537 downwards.
ACCTTGATAGAAACCAAAGCAAAAATCGTTATTGATTTCAAGCGGAAAATTTAACGCTAAAAATCTCAATTTTACTTTTTTTCATTACAGTATTTTTAGAAAAAAAAGTGAGCATAAAAAAAAATTACGTTCATTAGAAACGCTTTTAAAAAATACTGTGTTACAGTAAAAACGCTGATAAAAGGAAAATGTAATAACGAAAGCAAAAGAGAAGCAAAAAAATAAAAATTCTTAGTTCTGAAATATAATTTTAACGTTGAGAATCAAGTTTTCTATGTTCCCGGTCTTACTGTACGGAAGAAGAAGAAAAAAAAAATTGACAAGAAAAGAAATTTTTTTTACTTGAAACGCTCCTTTAAAATGCTGCTCTATAATTAAAACAGAGAGAAGCGAAATAAAAAAAATTCTCATGAAAAGTGTTGCAAAACGACGAAATCGTCTTGCCTAAATATTCTTGGAAGAAAAAAAAAATCGGCAGTACAGGAACAGGACTCTTGGTTCAATATAAATGAATTGCTTCAATTTTTCAAATTTCTTTTTTCCATTTGACTTTCAGAACGTAAATTAACAAGTTTTAGAATTTAACTAATCTATGTAAAAACTATTTATAATAATAGTATAAAATACGATTTTAGATTATTCTTTGTTAAATCTATTAAAAAAAAATCTTCATCCTTAAAAAAAAATTACCCAAAAAAAAAACTGAATATTTGGCCGAATATTCGTTACGTCCCTAGTCTTAAATAATGTTTAATGCTATAAAAATTAAAAATATTTGTTTGTGCTGATACTTTTTTTTTGATAAAAAAAAGTTTTATTTGACTGTTGAGTATTTAGTATTCAGCCAAATCGCTAATCATTATAAATACCCTGAAATTGATGAAAAGCAATATTGCAGGTATAATTACATCCTAATCCCAATTTTCCTATCTTCTAATCCCTATTTGGTTAGTGGCGTGCCTAGAGATATTGAACCAAATTAATTATATTTATAATTTTTTTTTTTCGAAACAAACTAAGTTTTTAAAAAAAAAGTGGTTTAAATTTAAATTACAACTATGAATGTAAAATGTTACAAACTTAAAAATAGTTAATGTTATAAACATAATGATTATTTTAGTTACATAATGACTACTACTATGTAAAAATTTAAAAAATATAAACTATTTCAAATTGCTCTAATTTTAAAATTTAATCAACAACCATGCATCCCCACTTTTAATTCCTTTATTTTTACTCAAAAGAATTATAATAGGTTTAAGTGAATAAATTAAATTTCGAATCAAGTTAAAAACTTAAAATTTTAAATAAATAATAAAAATTGCCTTTGTTTTCAATTTATTCAATGCTTCAATTTAAGTTAATTATTTCCAAAACAGGTTTGCGCATCCCGTTATTTTACGTGTATATATTTTTTAAATTATTACATTTTATTGTTACTACCATTTTGTCGCATTTTAATTTAAAGTATAAATTCATTAGAGAATTAAAAAATATGAAAGCCTTTCTTATGTATTTGGAAGAACTAAAACATCTAGAAACGAGAAATTTCATCGTTCCAGCTTACAAAGAAGTTAAGGAGCTACGTGCATTCAATTTACTGATAATTCTGCTTTCTGAGAACGCGACGGTCTGTTCTTTTTCTTATTGATAAATTCTGCTTTTCTCCCTGCAAGTTTTCTAGCGCAGGGAGAAACAGAAAATCAATACTGGTTTTCTGAAGGTCGTTGCCTAGCAACAGATATTACCGTCAGCTATGCAACGCTCGTATTACACTGAATATCCAACTGAATATCAGGATTTCCTCGGGTTACTGAATTCTCTTTCCCTCCTCTTTGTGTCTTCCCCCCGCCTTAACACTGAGTTGATGAAAGTTCGCCAAACAAAATTCTTTTTTCCGAATCGCAAGTTTTATCGCTTTTTGTTTTCTCTCTCAGGTCTTGATGAGTTTTCGGATTATTATTGAAATTAATTTTCTTTTACATACACAGTTGTTTAAAGGTATTATCGCACTCATACACAAATTTCTTTTTATGAAAAAAAATTAATAATAGTTCGTTATCAAAGTTGAGTTGGATGGAATTACTCGAACTTAGCAAATTTTTTATGTAGATTAAATAATTGAAGATAAAATGATTTTCAGTTGCTATTTTGTTAAGTAATTATTAAATTGTACGTTATTTATTGTTAATTTTACATATTTGAATTTCAATATTGATAATAAAATAAGAGTTTATGAAATGTCAATATCGATAAATTTATTATGGGCTTCTTTCTAATTAAGGCACATTTAAGTCGTCGATGAATTTTTCTTATCAATATTTTTCAGGGGTAATTTCAAACAAATTCGGGTCAAATTTCTTTCATTCTTTTTGAATCGGAGTTGTTTTAATATTGTTTTTATGAAGTGGGTGGTCTAAGCCAGCAGCTAAGCTCTCAACGGTGATCCGCGAAACCCTAGGACTTAGGAAAGAGATCAGCGGGTTTCCCAGAATTAAGACTTTTTAAAGCTTTTTTTTTTTTTTTTTTTTCAAACTAAACATTTTTGAAACATTTATTTAACTTTAAATAATGATCTATTATTACTTAATATTTTGGTTGCCTTTGCGATGTTATTTAAAATAAAATGCTAATAAAAAAGAAATAGCGCATTTTTTTCGGATAATTTTTTAAAATAATGTTATATAAACTTTATAAGTTAAATAGACTTCGAAAAGTCAGTGCATTTGTAAAATATTAGTACACGTTTTCTAAACCAAAATAAAATGACTAAAATGTTAATAAAGAATTATGTTTCCCCACTTGCATTTTTTAAATAGGTCTTTTTAGTTTTCATTTTAACAAAAACCATTATTCGGATTCTGCCCCCCAGCTGTCTGATATAAAACCTAATTTAAGGTTATTAATGATAAAACGATGAAAAAATGTCTTTCTTATTAAATATTTTCAAAATAAAGCTTTTTTTTTATGTTAATACGACCTGTTCAACAAATCAACCTCCTATTTTTAATTGCGACAAATTTTTTAATATGTCGGGTGTATAAGTCAATTACTGAAAAAAAAAATCCAAATATTTTTATGATTAAAAATCATAGGAAAATAATTATAAGATTACAAAATTTGTTTAAGTTATAAACATTTCACATTATTTACTTTTGCCCTCAAATAATATTAGACGTGTAGCAAAATGTGGATTCAAATATTAGTATAAAATCCAGGGAGTTACAGCCAGTACGCTGCGGCGCTGTGTTTTTCCTTTGTCTTAGGCCGGAGCTGGAGCTCTAAATTTTCGTATGTTGTAGGGTTCCAGCTATTTCATTGCATCCTACAGACACTCAAGAGGCCTGCCGCATTATCCGTAAGCCAAGTTGCTGCAGAAAGACTATCTGCCTTAAAATTATGTAATGACTGTAATTAGATCAAATATCGGGAAGGTTTATTAGATTCAATTATTTTTTTAAGAATGATTTTTAACTTTGAACTGATTTTTTAAAATTTTTTTTAATGAGTTGATGATTGTTATTTTGTTCCGTTTCATAAGAACAATTTAAAATTAAAATCTGAAACTAAAAAGCACACACAAATATATATTACAATTTGGAGTCTCATTGAACTGGACTTAACTGGAGCCAGAGCATCCGAAATTTTCAGCTTTCCGAAATTTTTTCGAAGTACCTGGATAAAATTTTTTAAAAAAGTGTGGAATTTCAAATTCTTCGGACAGGGGGAAAGACTATTTTTGTGGGACAAGGATAAAGTACAGTTCATAGTGGGATCTGTATTATGACACTACTGATGTTATTTGTTCCGACACATGATGTTGTGAAATCTTTAAATTTGTAGCTTTATGGTCTGTTTTAAAACTTTTCGTAGTGTTATATTTTTTGAAATACTCTTGACTTAATTATAATTTAAAGTATTGTTTCTGAAAAGGTCTCTGGGCACTAAGGGAATATGAGAGAAAATGTAAAATTAATTGTACGTAACATATTAGATAATATGCATATTATATAACATATTAGAAATAGTTTTTAACGCATCGATATTTCCGGATCTACATAACCGACTTTACAACCGGTATATAATTCGATCCACTGATTTTCGTAAAATTTAGGAGGCTTGAATAGACGACCTCGAACTTCGGTATTTTCGTAACTTTTTAAAGGCGATTAAGCGCCAAATCTACAGACATTTTAGACAGCTTGTCTTTTTCACTGCGTGCTGTGTTATTGGAAATGAACTGACTTACGTGTTTGTGCATTTATTCTCACGTTAGAATAGAACAAAGTGTAGAAGTAGAGATGTTGACTTTTAGTATCATGAGTGACGTGTTTCGTGTTTTTATGAGAGGAATTATGTGTTCTGTTTATCGTCTATTTCTGAATAGAGAGATCTTTGAATTTATGGATAATTGTATTGAAATAAATTATCTCTAGCACTTCGAAGATTTTTGAATTTTTATATTAGTGTTTCATTATGATCATAAAAATGCGCGTTGTTAGAAAATAATTTTGTTTGCGGAATTGTAAACAGCGATAGGATTTAGCAGTTGTGTTCTTGCTGGTTCTTAAAATGTCCTTAATTAATTAATTAATAATTTTTTTTATTGTACAATTTGGTTATAAATTTAGATTACATTCCTTTTAGAACACCCCAATTTCTAGAAAAATGTTTTAATTGAATCATTATTTTGAAAAATATTTTCTGCATTTTTTTAATGATGATGTCACTGTATTGCATAAAAATAAAAACATTTCCTTGCTTATTATAATGAAAAATGATCCCTAAACACAAATATGACTCCCGTTCCGTCCACGTTTTCTGGGTGGAGAATTATTTTAGTCATTAAATTTCTTATAAGGGGCTAGAATATTAAAGCTCTCAAACTTAAACATCTGTACCAAGGAGAGAGATTTTAGGGGGATTTGCCTCCTTATAATGGGGTGAAAAAAACCCATCATAAATGAATTTTTTTTTTTATTGTCTACATATTCTATCTTTTGGTCCCTCTCCCCGAAGCAGTTAAAATATTTAGTCAAAGTTTTAGCTTGAAGTGCAGAGGGCTGTGGTTCCTAAATGGTGTTACGCAGAACCTTAGGGCTACAAATGGACTTTTTTTTAAAATAATAAGTTTAGAACATATAGATTTCATCAATATTTCATAATATATATTAAGATTCCATCAACAATCCATTATTTACTTAATATTTCGGTTGCCTTTTGATATTAAAGTTATTTTCTATTGAAAGAAAAATAGTACATATTTTTCGGTTATTTTTACAAATTACAATATATGAAAAATTAGTGCATTTATAAAATATTGCATTAGTATTGCATCGCTCTTTCCAAACCGAAATAAAATAACTAGATGGTTAATAAAGAAATATGTTTCCCTACTAGCATTTTTCAACGAAAACCATAATTCGGCTTATTTTATTCATTTGCATCCTATGTTTATACAACAAAAACAAATTTATAACAAGACTAGATTCAGTTCGAGGACTGTGAGTACAGCTGTCGGAAATGGAACCTAATTTAAGATTATTAATGATGAAAAGATGTCAGTCTTATTAAATATTTTCAAAATAAGACCGTTTTTTATAGGTTAATATGTTTACAAATGTCTTTATATTTTTTAGATTCCAAAGCCGGAAAAAGTTTGGATCTGCTGGGTTAGGGTGTCCTCATGCTACGAATTTTCTAGCGAGAACCTTAGAATCTCTAATCCGCTTTTCGTCGAATTTGCGGTTATATATTTTTGTTAATTGGATTAAAACTTGGAGTGGGGAGATGAAAACTGGAACATGTAAAGTATAAGTAAAATAACTGAAAAATAAATAAAAGAAAAAACAATCGCTTCAATTTTTTCTTCTTAAAATTTAACAATTTAAGAAGGAAATTACTCCCTCCTTTCTTTAAATATTTGTTTCATAAGCTTCCACCTTTTCAGCTCATCAAAATAGATGTAACAGTAAAAATAAACATTTCCCCATCTTTTAAATTAAATTTTTTGCCATTAAAATAATAAACTTAGGAAAACGTTTTTTTTTTTTAATTTTTTTAAAATAAATTTTTCTAGTGAGTGATGTGGAAAAAAAGGAAAAGGGAACCTATTTCAATTAAGGAAGTTATATTGTAAAAGAATCAGGTCCGGTGTTGGTGTTCAGAAAGTCAGAAAGAATCGTCAGGTTTTATTACATAGATTTTTTTTTTTAACGAATTGGGATTTAACGAAAAGTTAAAAAATGCATTTTTAATTTTTATTTAAATTATGCTGATGACAACCAGAGAAATCTGGTTCTTCGTCAAGTAAGAAACTCATCACTTGATTTTTCTGGCCAATAAGAATGCTCCAACAAGTTTGAAAAATGATTTAGAAGAAAGACTTTTTATGCATATAGAAATAGAAAAAGCTCATTATAAAGACGATTTTTTTGAACATTAAATCAAAATTATTAAAAATTACTAATTATGAACAAAATTGCATTATTAATTTGAGTATGTGCAGTGACTTTGTTTAGGAGTTCAATACTCCACAACGCGTCAAATACTCCATAAAAAATCACAGAGGCACCACAGAAAAATAAAAATAAAAAGTTTGTCCCAAAAAGGAAAAAAAAAAAGACTCGTGATCCCGAAAAAAAGAATCATAAACCAACAGATTTATTTTAGATTCTTGTAAGTAAACCTAAACCCAACTTTTAATTTTTTTTCTTCTATTTTTTATTTATTTATTTTTATAAATTCTATACGAGGAAAGAAAATAATTCTATCTCAAGTGTTACATTATATGCAGGTTTTTCTTGATGCAGGTGTTAGACCACTTGGAATTAAGAACTTTGACAGTTTAAATAAACTTTTGTTATGAAATTCTTGTTATGTCTATCATAGATGGAATAGCTATACGTTTATTTAATGGATGGATAAAATGGTGGATAGAAAATTTATTTTCTGTTCAGTATCACAGATAGTTTTTTGAGACTTCCTTTCTCCTGTCTTTCTCTTAAGTTTTGTTATAATTTTGAAAACATTTTATAACAGTGCACATTGTTAAACATTACTTGATTAATGAACTATTTTACGGCAAGTAGAATGTAGAGATAAAAAAGTTTTCATTATTCAGTAAAGATATAGAATGTTTTAAACTGAGTTTACAGTGTTGATTTTTTAGTATATCAGGTTTAGTTGATGATTTCTTTATTTTTCATTTTTTTTTTTTGTAACAGAAGTTTTTTCAATTGATAAATTTTAAGCTATTTAATACATATTTGTTTTTGGTAGTAAATGATACTAAGCTTATTTTTTTAAAAAAGAGAAAATTTTTTTTGGAACTTTTCTTCCCATGGTATTGCAGATCAATAGAAGTTTCTCAATTAAAAAAAAAATGTTTATTTTAAAAAAATATATTTATTTCAGCTCTGAGTACTTTCACTGAGAAACGATAAAAAAATAAAGTAAATCTGACCCACCCCCCTTGATTTAATAAAACACTCAGAATTTAACAAATGAAAACAATTGCGTCAATCAAATTTTTAATTCTTATTACAAAATCGGCAACTTACAAATAGTATTTTTCATTAGAAATAATTTTTAAGTAAAATCTATTGAAATTAACCTATTTGTTGAATCTATTTCTTTATGGGAACTGAATCTATGTTATGCTTAGGCTTCCTCATGTTACTTGTTTATTTTTTAAATTTTTTTTTACTTGCAAATAATCTGCATGCTATTCAGTTTTAAGTTATAATTATTTTATCCTATATATAGCAGAATGTGACTTTAAATTATCTAATTAACGTTATATAGTACAGAACCCGTTATCCGGAAATCAGGAAACCAAAAAACCGGAATGAAATTCGATAAATTTTCCCGCCATTTTTTTAAAAAAAATGTTTTTTTTCCTCATAAGATTTTAGGATTTTTCTTTTTTGAAAGAAGTTTACCTTACCATCATTTTGGAAACAATCATTAGTGTATTACTTCGTTTTTTCAAGATTATTTCCAAATATTTTTTTTTTAGTTAGGTTTAACAATAAAAAAAAAACGGCTTTTTGTTGCGATTCGGAAAACCGGAAAAATCAGTTATCCGGAATAGCGATGGTCCCGATCGTTCCGGATAATCGGTTCCCTACTGTATATTTAGCACATAATAAGGGGCGAATTTTTTTTTTGTCATTTGTTAAATTATTACTAAATTAATTGTTAATTAAATTTTTTTATGTTTACCTAATTATAAAATATTAACTTTTTACGTATACCTTTAAAATTGAGATAATATTTTTATAAATAGAGACCTGTTTTTAGTAAAAAAGAACCCTCCCCTTAGTTTTCCAAGTTAAGCAAAATCATTGTTCTGCTATTGTTTAAGTTAAGTGAAAAAAAAAGTTTTTGCTTTACTATTACTAAGGCACATTCCTTCTATTTTTCTTTTTTAGGAAAAACACACCTTGCATGTCCAGCTTGCTCTCAAGAAATAAATGTTAATGAAACTGTGGACCATCTTTTTCTTGTTGAATATGTACAGAACTCTGAAAACTTGCCTGAAGAGTGTAGTTATACATGTAGTTGTGAAGAAGGTGCTGAGGGGACTTCTTTTTGTATGGAATGCCAAGAATGGCTTTGCGAGTCTTGTGTTACTGCTCATAGACGAGTCCGTGTCACCAAAGATCATATTGTACGACCTAAAGAAGAAATGGATGGAGAAAACATAGCTAATCGTAACCAGAAATATCTTTTTTGTCCTGTACATTCCCATGTAAGTCAAATGCTATATTTTATTCCTTGCTTTGTATTGTTTTCTCTTGCAAACTCTCTTTTAAATAGTCTACCCATTAATTTTTTTTTAAATGTTACCTTCAAGTAATTGATACTTTTTTTACTCTTATTATAAAATTAAATGTTCAACGATAAATTTTATAAATTGAATTTATAAGTACTATTGTAACAGGCTTGTTTAAAATTTTTTTTTTTGTTTTGTAAAAATCAATTGTAAGGTGATAAGATAAGAAATAATATACTTAACCAGTAAATTTAGTTTATTTAACCAAACTTGGACTTCACAATTTATAACATGTTATTTGTAAATCTTCCCTCCTTTGAATCCTTCTTTGGTTTGATATTAAAGTATAAATTTTTCAAAATTTTGATCTTTTTTCGAAAGTTTATCTTTTCTATCATTTTCCTTCAATAAGATTTTTAAGAACAGTCAACTTATGTGCAGTGTCCAAAATAAAAGATGGACCACCCATTTAACTTTTGATCTAATGATCGGCTCTTAACGTTCTAGGACTCAATCGTAATGGTTTGAGGGGCTGACCTTAAATATTCTAAGTGCAGACAATATTTTAAGTTACAAAATCAGACAAAAAAACGTACTTTCTCTGTACAAACATACCTTATTGCGATGGATTCGGATTTCTGATCCCCAAACTATAGGGGGTTGTTGCAGTCTGGAAAATATGGTTCCAATAGTTTGGCCAGAGAGCTAAGTTCGAGAGCTGAATGTTAATTTTACTTTTTATACATTATGAAATTCATTTATCCAATGATTATTCCATGCAAAACATAACTTTTAATAAATATTAATTAAAAGTTATTTTTTGCACGTTAATATATTTGAATAAAAATAACTTCATAATTATGTGCAAAAATTTTTCAGTTCGCTTAAAAATTTCTGGTAATATGATGAAATACACTAAAAGTAAAATTAACACTAAGGGATCCAAATTTTGGACCTCACTCCTGACCAAACGATTGGAACCATATTTTATAGATTGTGGCTACCCCTTATATTTTGGGGGTCTGAAATCCATCGAAAAAAGTATGTTTATTCAGAGAAAGTGCATTTTTGTGTCTTAATTTCGTAACTTAAAATTTTGCTTGCGCTAATTAATTAGCATATTTCAGGTCACTCCCTTGAGTCATTAAGAATGAATCGTAGAATGTGAAGATCCGATCATTAGACCAAAAGTTATTAAGGGTGGTTTGATTTTTCATTTTGCGCACAGTAGATATTTGTGGACTTTAAAGTGAGCATTTATATTTGAGATAAATCAAATTCAGTTATTCGTCATTTTATATGTGGTTACTTGAGCTGTCAAATTTTTTTAGAAAGCTGTGAAGCATAAATAAATCATAATAAATTACTGTATGTTTCCAAGTATAAGCCACGGATTTTTAAAAATTTTTGAAAGCATAAAGGTTGGTATATGATCTTATCCACTAACTTCCTAGATAATATCGCCAGCAAATATGCCTTAAAATTTGGTGAATTCCTGTTCAGTCATCAGAAGGTTTTTTGTATGTAATGTATCATCCTCACTTTTGATGTCTTTGTGTCTTCATAAACTAAATGATTTTCCCTCCCATACATATTGTTATTGAAACAACATTTCTTAAAAATCTAATTAAGGCATTGGAAGATCTATGCTCATTTACTCAATGTGCAACCATTACTAGATCTATCATTGCTACTAGGGTATATTTTTATTTCCAACCGTAACATACTTTTTTTTTAACGTTTGCCTGTTTTGGGTGAATTTCCTAATGAAAAAGCGTTCTTTCTGGCTTATACGCAGATGGGATTATATTCAGAAATATGCCGGCCAGGTGGCCGAGCGGTTAGCGCACCTGGCTGCAAAACCAATGACTGCGGGTTCGAATCCCGCTCTGGGCATGGATGTTTCTCTCTCTTGTGTTGTCCTCTGATGTGTGTGATGTATGAATGTGGCCTACCCTATAAACGGGTTTGTGGCAATGTGGCGTGGGCAATGTTACTCGCCTCCGTGACTTTGGTTCACAGGTGCCCATTAAGTAACGCAAAATGAGCAGCAACTCTGGCATCTTCTAAGGCGAAACGAATAAAGTTCAGTGCCTGCCATTGGGAAAAAAAATTATTCAGAAATATACTGTATTAAAAAAGAGTTATGTAAAATCATCATGATTTAAGGTTAACATGCATTAAAATTGACATTCTTACAAGAGGTGTTGTACAAAAGTGTAAAGATATGTACTTTATTTATCTAATATTATTTGTTTTGTTATCAATGAAAATATATTAAATAGTTTTTTATATTTTGGATTACAGGAACAATTAAGGCTTTATTGTGAAACCTGTGATAAATTAACTTGTCGTGATTGTCAGCTGAGTGATCATAAAGAACATAAATATCAATTTCTTGAGAAGGCTTGTGAAGATGAAAGAGGTTTAATTGAAGAACTGTTAGTTAAAATCAAAGAAAGACAGGAAAGCTTGGAAGCAGCTAGTGAAAACTTGAATAGAAGAAATGAAGAGATCAAAGAGCGAGAGAAAGTCATTACTCAGGAAATCAAAACATTTGCTGTTAAGTAAGTTAATTTCATGTTCTTGCTGTTTTTCTCAGTTTTGGAGTCTTATTGTTTAAATGAATTTTGGTATTTTCTGTAACATTTATTTCTAATAGGCTGTTCTCTGAAAGTTAAAAATAATTATAGAAAAGATGTTTCATTCCAATTTTGCAAGGACATTTTTATCACAATTGATAGATATAGTATGTTCACAATTTCTAATACATCAATAAAAATATTACCACAATCTTTAGTGTTCTTCTGTACCTTTTTTATGTACAGTACGAACGAGCTATTGTCCCATAATTTTGTGAAAGTTTTACCCTATCATGTGATCTAAATTTTTGTTCATATTTACACTGTTTTGGCACATTTAATAGTTGGATATAAATTTCTGTTCATGAATGTGCCTGTAACTCATTCTTAGATCTTAATATAATTTTTTAAATGAATTTTTTTAATCTGAAAGAGTGAAAGTAAAAAAACAGTCTAATATGCGTTACGTAATCTCGTGCGTAAGCAGAATGAAAATAGAGTTAAATTGAAAAATTAAAAAAGAGAATTGAGTGAAAATGGAGGTTATAGTTTTAACTTAAAACGAAATAGGTGATCTGTGTAGAAATAGTAACATTTTTACAATCTTCAGTTTTTTTTCTGTTTTTTTTTCTGTGTGTGTTATCTTTTTAAAATTCATTGCATGTTTAAGTAATTTATTTTAATACCTTCACTTTTGTATTGATTATTTTTAAAAAAATAAAGGTATATTAGGTTATAAATTTGTGTAATTTAATCTTGCGCATAGTCTTTTATTCTGCCATTAAACAAGGTGGCTATGCGGCACATGTTATTGAGCTTACAGAATAAAATAACACGTAAGATTTAGATTTGTTTTTGAAATAATATGTAGTAAAATTTTTTGTTTCATAAACCTAAGGAAAAAATATAAATTTTTAAAAATTTTTTTAAAAAGTCGGATTGATTAATATATTATTACGCAATACCCGCAAGATAGAATGTTTGTTTCAAAGAAAAAAAGAAAGTAGATTAAATTGAGTTTGAAACATAATGCATCAATTAGTTTCAAGCTATTTCAGAGTGTTGTTGGACATTCTTAAAGACTTAAAATTTAAATAACTTTAAAAAAAAAGTTTTTTTAGAATTCATATTTTTAAAAAAAAAACTAGTTAAGTTCTATAATTTTACAAATATTTGAGTTAGTCATGCTGACATATTTTGAATTTTGTTTTATTGTTTAGTATTTGATTATCTTGTTGAAGTTCTGTCAATGCCTACATTAAATGTAAAATAATTTTATGATTTTTCCAGATACATTACAGATATAAATAAGAGAGCAAAAGTATTATTGCAAGATTTGAATAAAGTCTGTACATCTAAAAAGAACGAATTGAGTGTTAAAAACCAAGAATTAAGTGGTGTATCAGATAGGTTGAAGCACTGTCAAAAATTTGCAGAAGCTGCAATGAGTCTTGGAAGTGAAACTGCTTTGGTTTATAGTAAGAAACCTATTATGAACCAGGTAACTAAATTATTCTCTATAATCTAGCATGGTAACTTTATACAGTAATTTTTTAATTTTTTTTATAAAACATCCAATTTTTTTCAGTTTAATTTGAAAATTAAAATTTTGTTTTAAATTGAAACACTGTCAGTGTTTAAAGATGTTCTCCTGATAACAGACAGTGAGTCTAAAATTTGTTTAACAAAGCAGTATTTACTCGGTACAATAATATAGTTTTGGAATCATAAATTATTCCGAAAATATTTTGAAATGAAACATTTTCGAATTAAACATAGATCTTTTTGGGCAAACTACTTCTACTTATTAGAAAGTGATGCTTTTTAAATTTAAAAGACATAATTTAAATTGAGCAGTTATGCAAAAATGCATTTTAGTTTAGTGAGAATCATTTTCCCCACATTAACTAACATAGTAAGAAATTTGATAATAAATAAAATTAGTACTTCTTAAATGGGATAATGTAATTCCTGTTTTACTGGATTTTCGTACATTGTTGTCAGTGAAATTTTGAAATTTTCTCTTATTCTCTCTATTCAGTTCTTTATTTTAAAATAAAGTTTAACAATCACATCAGTTTTTTAATTTTAATGTTAAACAATGTTTTTCTAAATTAGGGGTGCACAACCTTTTTCAGTGAAGGGCCACATGCACAGCAGATTGACCAATGAAGGGCCGCATGCCAAAGTGTTTAGATTATTAGATGATATGTTACATATTGAAAGCAATTGTTGGTGGTGATTGTTATATAAACATCATTGTTTATATAACACTAAATTCTTTTTGTCGCTTAACCTTGTAATCTCTTTGCAGAAAATACAATACTTTAAAACGTTTAAAATTAGAAAATGCAAAACTGATTACTTAAGAAAGAAAACAGAATTCGAAAATCAGAATCAATTTATCAGAAAAAATTTAGATAAATTGAAATAATTTAAAAACTATGGAAAAATTGAAATTTTTTTTATCACATTACAAAATACAAAAGTCCATTTAAACATAAATTTTAANAAATATCGGTACTTTCAAAACCTTGTAGAAATGTGTAGCAATAATTTCTAAAGTAACGATTGCAAAATAATTTGATTTGCGATAAAATCGTTACAAATAAGCCATGTCAAAAAATGGTTATCTAAATGAGCGATTCTTTACTCGCGATTCGTAATAATATCGTGTTAAAATATCGAAGTTTTAAAAAGCGGGCGGAAATGTACAGCAATAACTGTTGAAGAAAGGTTCTAAAGTCATTTAGATTTTCCATGAAGTTTGCACAGATAAAGCGTTTCATAACTTTCAAAAATCGCTATTTCAGAAACTACTTGAAAATGGGCAGCAATAACTACCGAAAAGTCATTGGAATCGGCACATACGAAAGGCGTCAAAAGTGGTAATTAAAATTCGTAAATCGTAATAATGATGTATTAAAAATATTGGGATTTTTAAAACTATGCTGAAATCCGTAGCGTTAACCATCGAAAAACTACATTGATTGAGACTGGGTGCGTCAAAAACTTAAAAGTGTAATTTTAAATTACCGAATTTTTTTTTATTATTTTTCAAAAACAAATATTTAATTTTTTTTCCATTCTGTTCAGATTGCGGCCGCGGGCCGCACATAGAGGGTTGGCTGGCCGCATTTGGCCCGCGGGCCGCAGGTTGAGCACCCCTATTCTAAATAATTCAAAAGCAGGTAATGATGTGATGTTATTTTGTCAATTTACAAATTATTTTTTAAAAAAAAGCCTGTTTATTTTAATCTAAGAGGAGACAAATTGAAAATAATTCCAACAAAACCGTTGTATGTCAAAATCAAGCAATAATACCATCAACAAAAAATAAATGATGTAAATAATTAAAATAAATGCCATAAAGTTTAAATAATATTCACATTTTTTATATGTTTCAATTAGAAAAATTCTAATCTTATTTTTATTTTAAAAAATTAGTTTGCTTTCAGAGGATAAGTTTTAATTATCATTTAAAAAATCGTGCTTTACATAGATGCAACTTAAGAACTAGCATTGAGAAATGTTTCATATTTCTGTTAAATACACCTTTAATTACATGAATTACAGTTATGAGTGTTAAGTATAATTTATTTAGTTTAATCTTTAATTATGAAACTTGAAAATATTTAAAACCTTTAGCTTTTATCTGATTACATTTCTTTGTTTTCAGCTGAGACGAATTCTAAGGCATCGTTGTGAAGTTCCTAACTCTAATCAAGTTATAGATATGTCATTTGAATTTGAATCAAGCTTCTTGACAAATTACATTAGTACCATTGGTAAAATATTGCTGGATAAACAACCTCTTCCTGGATCTGCTAATCAAAATATTATGTTGCCTATGCCAAATACAATCTGCCAAAGTTCAATTGTAAGATTTTTTTAAAAAAAAATTTGTTTTATGTTTTAATGCTGTATCAACTTGATAAGTTTATTTATTTAAATTAATGTATTATTTTAGCCTAATCCCTCCCCTCCTGTTCGACAACAGCCACAAATGCAGATGAACACAAATCGTCAAGTTCAAGCTCCCTTAGCACCACCTATTCAGCAAATGCATCATCAACAGGTTGCCTATGGCCAACCTCAAGTTACCTCTTCCACTGATATGGCTCGCAATCATAATAACATGCGTCAAGTTAATAACGCTCCAAGAATGACTTATCGCAATAATGTGCGACAAACTCTTGTGCAAAATCCTCAACAAAACTTTAATATTCAAAATAATGCTACATTTCAACAGCAGCGTCAAGTTCACCAGCAGCAGCCTCAAATGAGACAGCAGCAACAAATACAATCACAGGTTCAGCAACAAAGGATACAACAGCAACAACATCAGCTACAACAACTACAGCAGCAGCAACAACAACAACAGCAGCAGCAACAACACCAACAACAACAGCAGCAACAACAACAGCCTCAACAACAGCAATATAGCAATAATAATGTGCAATTACCCATGCCATTGAGACAAAACAAAAGTTTATCTGTTACAGCTGTACCTGTTGCAGGTCCTTCTCCAAGTAAACAAAGGTTAGTATAGTTCATTTTCCATGTTGACTTCAGGTTATGCGATAATATTATAAAAATTGTATAGGTAATAAAACACTGAAGTATCAACAAGGAAAACATTGAAATCATAAAACTGATTTTAGAAACTGGGAAAAACATAGGAAAATTCAATAAATTTAAGGAAAATATCTTATCTCTTGACTTGTTATTTTTGCCTTCAATATTTATAATCACAAAGTCAAACTTTTATCGTATTTTCCTAGCAACGAAAATTTGAGTGTACTTTGATTTCTCTTCTCTCACCTGCTGTTAACAAACCTTCTGCAAGTACTTCCTCCTTTATGCAATGCATCACCATTTTCATTAGCCAATGAGATGAACAGGTGCCACCATGTGAATGATCACAGATAAAAAAGCTTGAAATATTAACGAGTTTCAATTCAATTGTTTTATGTTTTCTTAATCATTCTTTGGCATCAGCAGATTCTTACACTTACTACTTTATATTATGACATTTTTATCTATTTTACGTTTTATATTTCCTATGTTATTTCTTTATTATTTTAGATTTTGATGCTATTATAAGATAACTATCTCTTATGTTCGTGGAGATGTCGTTCCCGTTAGGCATAGCTTATCTATTATCACTTCCCCTACCTCTGTCTTCAGTTTTTAACTGTTTTCTTTCTTCGATAATTTTTATCAGAAGAATGATTGCTATTTTTTTTTTTAAATAAATGGCATGTGATTATCAAACTATGAGGACTGGTAAAATATTTTCAAAATTTGTGTAGCAACCCTGATAAAAAAAAAGAAGCAAAAGCATACAGGACTCATAGCTGTCTTGATATTCCTAGTTTTCCTGATAAAAAATATTTTGTCCTGATTTTTACCTTTTTGTATTCCTGATTTTTGGTTATATTCAGAACATCCCATTTTCTAAGTATACAAATGCTCAAGTTTTTAAGGAAATAGATATAAAGAATCAAAAGATTAGAGTTTTTTATCCAACTTATTTTTATTTTAACTAATAATGCTAATAGGAATTGCAAAATAGTAGACAGTCTCAGGCATATAGCCTTACCTACTGGTTTCATTTTTTAAACCTTTTTGGAAATTCATTCAGTCTATGAAATACTCAACTAACAATTTTACTAATTTTTATGGGGTACATACGTTATTTATTTATTATTGTTAGCGAATGCAGTAACAAATCTTGTATGGTGGACTTTTGTAGTTTTCACAATTATTGATTTGTCTCTTTCATGTGATTTTAATAAATGCTAGATTTCAATCAACAATAAAGAAATCATATCATAGAATTTTTATATAATTAATTTAAGGACCATCCAAATTACTTTTGAGCAAAAATGTTAGTTGATATATTTATTATGTTTTCATTTTG
Source organism: Parasteatoda tepidariorum (assembly GCF_043381705.1). Classification (NCBI taxonomy): domain Eukaryota; kingdom Metazoa; phylum Arthropoda; class Arachnida; order Araneae; family Theridiidae; genus Parasteatoda; species Parasteatoda tepidariorum. The sequence continues at coordinate 65,796,250 of NC_092206.1, read as the reverse complement.
AGATTTTAAAAATGTTAATGTTATTATTTTGCAATAAAATTTTCTTTTATTACATTTAAGTAGAGTAAATTATCCTTTTTTTTTTTGCCATTTGCATAAGTATTCTGAGGTATGTATATTGTTCCGAAAATTGTCATGATTTTTTTCAAGAACATTTTCAAGTGCTTGGTTTGCAATTATGCACATAATTAAAATATTGTTACCACCCGGAAGAAGGATTTTAAGAAATCTATACTTCTTGAATTTTTTTTAGGGGGTGGGGGATACCTCTTAATCTGACCAGTTTTGTGCCTTATGCTATCAAACTTACATTCAATAAATAAACTTTTCGTTCAAAAACTTGAAACTAAAAAGACTTGCAAATATACTTTTGATGCATTTTTTTGTGAATCTTGTAGATAAATTAATTGTTTTAGTCAAGATTGGTGATTCACAGGTCAAAGCTTCCTGTCTTTTGACAAATAAACTTTTTTAATAAAAAACATGGGCTGAGTGAAATGATGCAAGATTTTAGAATATTAATGATAATAGTTTTTCTCCAGTGAATGATGGTGTGTAGGAAAAATGAGAACAGGACTTCTGCTGAGGTCTTGAAACTTATTCTACTAAAGGTTCAGATAAATTTAATTTTTAAAAAATTTAATTTGCATTGCACAGGGGTGATTGTATTCCGTTTTTTTTTTTTGCAACATTCTTCAGAGTCTGAAAACTAGAAGTGTATGCGATTTTTATGTGAATATTGCAGAATTCCACGATTTATATTCACATGATTTAAAAATCATACATCACAGTTACTATTCAAGTGATTTAAAAATCCAATATGACATTTTGTATTTACACGTTTTTTAACACGTTTTTTACACCTTTTATGCAAACTTAAAATCCAATGCCGAGATTCGTATTCGCACGTTTTTAAAATCCAATATTGCGATTCGTATTCGCAGACTTTGTAATATCAAGCAACAATTTTTGCATTTATAAGTGATTCAAAAACTATGTATTGCGATTCGAATCCCCAGGATCTAATAATTATGCACTGTGATTCGTATTAATAATTCGCTATTGTAATTTGTATTTTCGCTTTTTTAAAATCAGATATTACGATTCTTGTAAGAAGTAAGTTTTTTCTTGAATTAGTTATCTTAAAGGTGTCGTATTCTGCATTAGTAGGTAATTTAATTATAAATGTTAGTCCAAAAAATTATGTTGAATATTAAACATGTATGATAGATAAATTGATATTGATTTTTGGCTCATAATATGTTCAGGGTTTTTCACTGTCTACCACAGACACCTCTGATAACATATTTATATTTAAAAAGAACTATTACATTTCAGTTAATCTGTTTATACTTTATAACCCGACAAATATGTCAAAAATCATAGAAGTGATGAAAAAAATAATTTATTGCACATCATTCGAAAACACAGAATTTTCTATTGTGAAGTTAACTATGTTTTAATTAGTTAACAAAATTATTTATAACCAAACTTAAAACGTATATAATTAACTGTTTCTTTATTAGTAGCTGAAAGAAAAAAATTAAGATAATTCTGATTACCATCTTACATTGTTGCTTTTTTTTATGCAACTGTTTGATCAGTCCTAAATAAAATACTTAATTGTGCAAAGATAACCCTTTTCTTGTCATTTTTTTTTATTGTCTATCAATAGAAAATTAGGAATGTGCCTGTTAACAGATGTTTAAAGAGGTAGAAAATTCATGTTAAAAAAAATAAATGTAACCTAGTAAAAGAGACCTAGAAATTCGAAAGTTCTGGGTCCTAAGGAACTGTAGTTTATATTATATTCTAACAAAATCACTGCTATTTTGTTTAATAATGTAAATTTAATAGATTTTTATTTCATTTAAGCAATCATCTTATGTGACCAATTTTTATAAAAAAGTTGATATTTGTTTTAAAGTATTAAGATCTGAATTGAATTTTTTTTTTTAATTTGCCTATAAAATTTGGTAGATGCTCTCTTTTTCCTAAAAAAGATTGGTTTTTAAAATTTTTGTGACTTTCTCCGTTGAAGTCAAAATTGCATATTGATCCTAAATGGTTATCTTATAGGAATTATCAGCAAAAAGATACTCAAATTGCTGGCTGAGTGACAACCATCTTATAAGTATAAATTGTCAATTTTCAGAGCCCCAAATTTGAGGATGTTAGGTTGTGATGCAGAAAAGTAATAATTTTTCAACCGTTTTAGAAAAATTAACAGTTTAACTGTTTTAGGAACTTATTTATAAATAGAATAATTTTTAGTTATATATATATATATATATATATATATATACAGTGTTTTCATCATAGAAAAAAAATGGGTGAGAATTTCTCACCCTTTCTCAAAAACAGGGTGAGATTTCAGAAAGTTAAGTGAGATTTCTAAAAACTGAAAAAATACAAATAGACTTGGAAAAAAAATTTCTTTTGTTATAATACATTTTTAACGTCTTCTATTTTTTAAAGCATTGAATATTTTTGCTGCATCATCATAGAAGATTTTGCCTTTACTAGGTATTTGTCCATCTTACATTAGTGCATAAAAAATTTGAACGTCTTACATGAAAAAACCTTACCTGCGGTAAACACGTGGTTGCAGAGAAATGTGTTCTGAAAGGGGTTCC
>NC_092206.1:65751509-65793582 GCF_043381705.1 Parasteatoda tepidariorum | reverse complement strand
AATGAGTTCTGTTTACTTGCAGCTTATGCGCAATAAATGATACTTATTGTTTTTCTTAATTTTCTTCGTGTTTTTTTGTATTTATTTATTTTTCTGTATATATATATATATATATATATATATATATATATATTTTATCTTTTCAAATAATTTATAAATCTTGCAATATTACTGGGATGTGATGCTTTGTGCTAGGTAGTACTAAACTTAAGGGTGGCTCTGTATATACCATAAATTTCTTGTATTGATTTTGGTGTTTTCAAACCCACATCGTTCTTAGATACATATTTAGTCAAAAATTTTTTTAAGTAAAGCATAGCTTGAATATCCATATTATTTTACTATAAGAAAATATCCATATTTTAATATGTAATGGTTTGAAACAATTGAAATTATTTTCAAGGTGTTACAAAAATAAAACCCTCATTTTGCATTTATTCCAGAGCCATTGCTCCAAGATCAAACATGACTGTGTCAAGCCCATCAGTTCGCAGTAATCCACCACCTCAGAATAATGCCCCTCAAGTAATTGTATTAGATGATCAACCCAATCAGAAAACTATGTCAAATACTTCCAGACTATCACACTTTCCTAGTAGTATAGCAGCTACACTTGCTGCTAATCCAAGTCTTCAAATTCAACCTGCTTATAATAATAATTCAAGTAAGTTTTAAAACAAATATAAAACTATCCAGTGACCAGAAAAACAAGACAATGGTTTTTAATTGTAAAGTGTTTTGGATTAATATTTTTTTTTTAAATCGTGGTGCTTGCTGGAAATGACTTTTATATAAATGCTGACAATTTGTTTTAAAAAATTCAAAAACAGTATTTCATTATATTAAGGGATTATTCAGCCATAGTCCCCACCTATATTCAGTGTTGATTATATATTGTATGTACAAAAATGTGAACTCTTTTCCTATCCTATGTCAATCCTTTAACAGTCAACCTCAAACAAAGCTAGAGGTAATAACTGGTTGCTTTTGTTCAGAGCAAGCTAAGTAATGCAATGGATGTATGCTATGCTTGGCAAAAAAATAAATAATATTTATGCATTTTTGTTCAAGGGTTAGTTAAAGGATTAAGAGATTTTGGGAAGAACACACTATTTAATTTGTGCTATGAGTGATACATATGTTTCACTTAAAACTGATAAATTTTCAGAATCTTATAATCTTTTTTTGAAAAATTCTGTGCTTAATAGTTATAGTGAAGTTCATAATAATTATGACTATTATCTTTGTTTGGGGGTTACTTTATTTAACGAGGGTTCGTGTGGCATTGTTAAATATCCTTTTTTATAATAGGTTGGCAAAAGGCATAAAATTTGAGCACTTAAAATTTTTATGCTTGCAGATAAATTTTTCTGCTAATTTTATAATTCTATTTTATTAAGTTTTTAAAAATCTTAAAACAAAATTAAATTTTTAGAGAATGATAGATTTTGCAATACATGTTACATTAGCTATACTTATTCTTTAGTTTTTGAGTTTTTATAACAGTGATTCTCAACCACTGTGCCGCGGCACTTTTGTGTGCCGCCAAATTCTTAAAATGTACCGCCAAATATTAGAAATGATACANTTATTAAGTTATTAAAAATCTTAAAACAAAATTAAATTTTTAGACTATGATAGATTTCGCAATACATGTTACATTAGCTATACTTATTCTTTAGTTTTTGAGTTTTTATAATTTTCTACTTGACTGTAAGGATGCATTAAACATTTTTTTCGAAGTCATTATTAACACTTCTTCTTTTTTTTTTTTTAAATAGTAATTTTCATGTGTCTTTAGCAAATTATCTTGATTTTGAAATTTTTTTAGTTGTCTTTACAGTTGCATTAAAATTATTCTTTTACGTAATCATTTTGTACTACTTAGTGTTGTAGTTCTCCCATCTTTATTGCATTATGTTCTTATTGTGATTATGTCTCTTTTTTTCATTTTATTGCTTTCAGCCTAAAGTTACTTAGTAATTGTTGGATGTATGTGTGTAATTTCGGAGAATACACATTTCTCATTTTGTTTCTTTATGTTCCTATTTATAATTTTTAATGATGTTGCCTTACTCATTTTCTTAGTTTCAAATAAATTCTCATTTAAACTGTATATGCAGCTTAAGGTTGCAAGTGTGAGATAATGTGAATCCCTAAATTGATATCTTTCTAAATTCCGAAAATTTGCTCAAAGATGTTCGGAAATGTAAGATTTTTTGATTTTTTTAAAAATTTATTTACATTAAAGCCTTAATTAGTGCTTTTATGGACCTGCAAAATTGATTATAAATGAGTAATAAAATATTTCAAAAATGATCCACATTCTGTCAATTAAGGTGATTTTTATATTCTTTGGATCATAAACTTATAAAAATACCATTCCTCTCTGAAGAGTAATTCGAATATAAAAGGAAGAAACTGTTTAATTCGAATTCTCTTTAATCGGAATATTTACTGAAATGACAGGGTGATGCAGGTCATTGCACTGGGAAAGTAAATTTTAAAATCCTTTGTGTTGAAAAATACATGTAAATGTTGGCTTACCAATATTTGGCAAACAGATGCAACATTCACGAGAACACAAAACACCAATTTTGTTCATTTCAATAAAAATATTAATATTATATAAAATTTAAAAATAAAAGAATTTTTTAAGCTCTTTTATATAAATATTTTTTCATTATTTGAACCATGTCTATAATTTTTAGTGTGTATACATATATTCTTCATGATATAAATTTTTTTGTTGTGAATTTTGAGTTTTGGCTTTCCCTCTAAACCATAACAAACTTGCGACTCTACTTATAATTGAACAGTCAATAGTCTCTACCTCGCTAGTAGGTAATCAAAAAGTTGGGCTAAGTAGCACTCAATGATAACCAGAAATATATTATTTTTTTCTTTAAATTGAGTAAGATAAACTTATCATCAATCACATCTAATATAGTTTGCAAAGAAATTAGAAAAGGTACATGCTGAACTTTTAACTGTCTAAAGCACTTTGAAATAATAAAATAAACTTATATAACAGATTTAATTAATCCAGAGCCCTAGGAATAAAAAAGGTTAAAGTGCTTCCTCACAGAAAAAGGCCCTTTTTGACAGGGTGCTCACTACTGTTAAAATTTATGAAAATGTGTAATATTATATAATAATTGAATTTGATCAATTTTTAAATTACCCTCTTTTACTATTTCATGCGCATATTTGGCATTTGGTATATCTCATTATCAAAATTCAGAAAAATGTTAAGCTTTTGAAAAACAATGAAAGGCAAACTAAAAGACAATCTCGGTGTATAAATTTTCTACAAAGAAAAGTTGAACTAAAAAATGGATTAATTGATAAACAACTTGAAAGGTGCATCGCTATTTTTTTTTTTTTTTTTTTTTTTTTTTTTTTTTTTTTTTTTTTTTTTTTTTTNTTTTTTTAAATTTTAGACTGAAAGTTATGATAAAATAAACATTTAAAGGTACTTTTTTTTAAATTAAAGGTATTTTCTTATATTTGAGTGACTATTATTCATAGTAAAATTTTAAACATAATCAATTTCATCCTTTTTTAACATTGATATTTTAAAACCAATCCAATAAGACAGTCAACTATTGTAATTCTTTAAAAATAGTTTGGTAATTTGTTGTTGTGAATTTAAATGATCTTTAAAGTTTCAGTTTTGTAATTTAAAAGTATTTTATAGCTTTTGAGAGCTCACACCTAAATAATAAACCCTGTAGTTAAAAAAAATTATACAACATTATGCAAAAATTATCTATTTTGTTTAATAAAATTAATGTTAAAAACTAGGCACTTTGTTTTTTTTTTGGGGGGGGGGGTAAAGTGGACAATTGTAGGGTTTCTTTCTCTTCCACTCCTTTTTTCACTCATAAAATTACATTAAAGTTGCATTCACTACTTTAAAGTTACATATAAAAATATTGCAGTAATTATGACATGGTTTTCTCAATCATTTTGCCTTTTAAAGTAAAGAATAAATTATTTAAAAGGTTTTTTTTAAGCTACTAAGTAGCTGTTTAATAAATCCATGTAAAAAGTCTCCCTTCATGAATAACATAGATGAGAGAATACCAGTTTAACTTTAATTGTAATATTTTAAGTTACACTTGATATAAAATTTTATTTAAATATAAATTTTTCCATTTAGAAAAATATGCATAATTTTGAAATGAGAAAAAAATCTTTCTTTTTAAAGCATTTTTTGTTAGTTAGAAAATATATGAAAAGTTAATATATAAAAAGTAAACTGGCTATTGTATTTCAATCTCATTTTCAGACTAATAATGCTATTTTTTCTTTGAAAATCAGTTCTTTTTGATTCTTTGCACAGAATCCATTTTTTGATTTTGAATTGAATTATAGGACAAATTTTCCTTATTAATTTCTGGAAGAGCTTTTATTGTGTTGTAAAATTAATAGTTATTTTAATCTGAAAAATCAATTTAGAAAGAAATTTTCTCTAAATTCTTTCTAAACTAATTTTTCAGATTAGAAATTAAGAATTTAGAAATAAGATGTTTAAATAATTAAGCGACAGTCCTATAATGTTACTTTATTTTTTATTATAAAAGGAAACTAGGAAAGAAAATCAATCAAATCTAGGAAATCAATAAAATAATAATTATTGACAATTAAATAACTGTTTCAGTTATTTTATTGACTTAAATATATCTGTTAATAATAATTATTATTAATTATCATTAACATGGAAAAGTGACTAGAGAAATATGTTAGCCATTAAGAGCTTAGATCAAAAATCAAAATCTAATCAAAGATATTTCTACTGTTAATTTTTGTCATTAACTCATCAACTTTTCAATACCTCTTTTATATATATTTATATAATTACTTTCTTTTAACTTCAAATTTTAGATGAATAAAAATTTTTTCAATCTTTCTTTTTTGGCAAATATTTTAATAATGTATCTTTAATCCTCTGTATTTCATCCATAACTCATCTTATTTTTTTAATTACTATTTTTGCCTTCTTTTCAGTATCTCTCTCTCTTTTACATATGGGTATTTTATTAAAAATGGTATTTAATACTTAAGATTCTACTTGTATAGTTTGTATAGCTATTTATGTTACTTATATTTTGTCATCATTCTTTAATCATTCAGAAGAAATTCCATAAAAAACATCACAACTATATATATAATCTGTCATTTGAAGGAGTTGGTGAGCTGTGATTTCAAAATTTGCCTATCTGTTTTTTTAATCCCCTTTATTTATTTATTTATTTTTGTCTCATGCTTAGAAAAGTATCTCACACTTATTATAATTCAGACCAGGTTCCTTTTTTTTTTGTTAGATACTTGTTATACATCCAACTATTATGCATTTATTTACCTTTTTTCATTTTTGATGCTCAAATACTAATGCATTTTTGTATGTTTCTATTATTGTCTATTAAAAAAAGAATGATAATATCGTTTTATTTTGATTTGTTAATATTTTTTTCTTAGTTAAGAAAACTTAGTTTTGATTTTTTTTAAATTGGTTTATTAAGAATTCAATTTTTAAGCACAATACTTACGAACAGGTAAGCAGTTTTGCTTACTTTGTTGTATTAGTTTCTTAATTTTTAATTTGCCTATATCTATCAGGGCTCAATATTTATGATGGTCCGTTAGTTCGAAAACATTAAAATTTAACACAGTGCACCATAAAATAATCAGTGGTCTTCCAGACCAGCAATCAATATAAATGAATGGTATGCTGTTTTTGTTCTTTGATTTTTAGTTTAATAGTTTGGTTGGTGTTTTAGTTACCAAACAGCATATTTCATCATAATTACGACATAACATATTCTCTGTATTGTAATTTTTCTTTTAAATTCACTTTTAAAAAAAAAATCTAATAGAGATATGTAAATGGTCCTGTAAAAATGCGTACAAACTAGTAATATTTTTAAGTTACTGCTCCTTCATATCAGTGACTTAACTTTCTTAAGTTATATTCCAAGCTATATATGTAACAAAAAATTATAGATTTTTATTACAACACGTACGAAAGTGACAGTGAATATCTTCCACTCATTTATGTTAACTCTTCCACATTTTGCAAAACCTGTTTATCAACTCTTCCACATTATTTATAATCTTCCCATATTATAACTTACTGGAGAAAAATTAAAACTTCCTTTTTTATTCAGCAATGCTATCTAAATTTATATCTGACCTTAGCATTGCAATCTGCTTTAACCTTTTTAGGGCTTTTGTGTTTCTCTGTGCTCGAGACAATTTTTTCCCTGTCAATCATTGTCTCATTTAACATGATGAAAACTGAATTGTTATGTCAGAAAGTAAACAGATCAATTAAATTGGGTTTTGTGTATGCCAAACTGTCAAAGTTAACACTTTAATAAGTTCTTAAAAATTTGAGCTTGATTTTTATAATTCATGTAATATTTAAAAATGTTCTTGGCTAATTTTGTGTCAACCCTCTAAAGTTAGAATTGATTTTATTTACTTGTAACACTTATTAACCAAAACTAATAGACTATAAACTATCTGCTGAAGAATAGCTAAAGATAGACTTAAATAGTTTTAATTTTAAACTCCTCTAACAGCATTGATGATGGTAAAAATAAAACTGTAACAGTATTATAGTAAATGTGTATACTTTTCATTTTTTATGTTATCAAGGAAGAGTTGAACTTAAAAGCCATGCTAAGATCCTCATCATTCTTATTTTGACAACTTCTCGCAAGAAGTTTCAAAAAAATTAAATATTGTTTTTAAAAAAAGTTGATTGATACTAGAAATGAGTAAACTAACTTTTTAAATCCTGAGTTTGTATACCTTAAAGGAAACCGACATGGATTATTATTTTTCTTTCCCTTCATGCTTATCTCATCTCTAGTAACAATGGACAGTGTACTTCAACCGTTCTTTTTTATTAGTTGCACAGATATTGTTTTGTTTTAAAATTTTTTTTTCAAATAATGTATCCAAGTTTAGCTAGAAGGGATAATTGTTACCCTTTTTTTTAAATTTAAATTGTTTTTATATTTTTGTTCTTGCCAGAAAAGTTTAACAAAATAAATTTGATTTACTTATTGTTATTGAAGTGTTATTTTCAAAATATATTGCTATTTTGATGTTGTCTCTATTTTATATATTGATTTTCATCTCTTTTTTTCCGTTCAACTGTGTACTATTATTTAAATAATTTACTGATGTTTTTAAAAACAACACATAAGCCAGGAAAATTAGCTTTTCCTGATATTTTCAATTTTCAGAAACAAATAACAAGAACTTCGGTGTCTTAATTTTATGCCAGCAAGCACTCTAATTTTATAATGTGTATGGTTCAAGTGGTACTGTCTTTATAGCGGAAACTGGTGTGGTCCTAATAAATTTTAATTCATCGTATCTCGTATGTTCACTTTATGGCTTATTGTATTGTAATTTTTTTTAAAAAACTTTTTGTGATTCTTCTGATCAGTCTTCATGTTATATAGATAGATGTTGTATACTTTGTGCTTCAATTGTTTTTACAATGATATTCATTTTACTATGCATTATCTAAATTTCACTGAAAGAAAAATGTATCTTTTAATATGGAAATAAAGTTATGCATGAAATATGGTGTTCTATGATTTCTGGTATTTTAAACACACTGCAGTTTTCATTTTGCCTTTAAACTTTGGAACCATGCCATTTTCTGCTTTAAAGTCAGTCTGCTTTTTCTTTAAAAAATTTTTGTATTATTTTTAAATATTAATTTATATGGGCTATTATTTCTATTTGTCTTAATTTTCTGGCCTTTAAAGCACTGTTTAGTTTTATTTTTCATTTTATTATTTCAGTTCTTTTGAATTATTTTGTTTGTGTTTTGCTTATTAGTTAAAGCAGACTGATGTAAAGTAGATTTAATGTGTGTCCAAATATTTATTTTAAGTATAATACTCATTATTTTCAAAGGATTCAAATTCTTTTCCAAAGAAATTTTGTGTTATTTTTAAATTGGGTTAATGGAAAAAAATTTCTACTTCTATGAGAGGTCCCAAGTTAGTAAGATTGGAAAAAAATTTAAAAAATTGTCATTTTTTAGTAATTTTTTTTTACATAAATTGAATAATCTAAATACTTAAACAAGTTAATATACAGATTTCGATTGAAACTAATAAAGTTTTCCAAATATGCTCAAATCTCATGTGACTGTAAAAGTAAATTTTAACATGGGTAATTTGATTTGACGCATCCATCACTCAGGTTAAGCTAAGAATTTTTTTTATTTTTAGAAATTCAATTTTATTCGTCAACATACTCCCTTTCAAGAGTACACACATTCATTCCTACATTATTCTAATTGTTCAATGCCTTTTTTGAAGAACGATTTGTCTTCGCTCTTAAAATTGGCATCAGTTTCAGCAATAACTTTTTCATTTGAGCCAAATTTCTTTATCTGGAATGTCTTTTTGAGGTCTGTAAAGAGCCAGTTAGTTGCTAGGTGCCAGGTCCATAGAGCATGGTGGGTAGAGAAGTAATTCAAAGCGTAATTCATTCAATTTAACCACCGTTTTCATCAAATGCAACTAGTACCATACTCAAGTTTAATGTAAAATTTTAAACGCACTATCCACTGATATCTTTAAGGTGTCAGCTATCTTGTGCAATTTCACTTAAGACTCTTTCAAAACTATTTTACGAACTTTGTTGATGTTGCCTGGAGCAACTGCTAATTTTGGATAGCCATAGAGTTCAGCATCTTTAGTATCTTTATGACCGTGTTTAAATTCGGAATACCCATCACTATTAGTTGGTTATCGCCTCTTTACAAATTTTTTTTTCCCAATAATTTTCTTTCCAATTTTAAGTCTTAATATTTTTGTTATTATACGTTGATTATAATAATTAATGAAAATATATCTGTAATCCATCCCCAGCGTTTTTAGTGCAGCTAATACTCAGTAAAACATATTTAAAAAGCCAGTCAGATTTTTCTGAATTTTAGAATATATAAGCCTTTTGAAGGAAATCTCAGAACTGCAGGGGATAAGTTTCAAATTCATGTGAAGATCTTCAATGTAAATGCCCATAATCTTTCTTTTGCCCCCCCCTTTAAAAGTCTAATGGTATGTTGATGTTCCAGGTGTTACAAGTGATAAAAAATAACATTTAAGGAATACGCCCTAATAAAAAGTGACATGTGTAACAGTGTCAGAATTAAAGTGCATCATTTATGATTATTAAGTATTGTGTGAAGAGTACCTCAGATTACTTATTTAGAACTGATTAACCATTTCACATCAGATCATTTAATGTGAAGGTACAATAAGAAGGATATGAACAGAACAATACAAAGTAACACGATTTTTAATTCTAGGAGGTGCTGCACAGATATAATGATTTGTAACTCTTCGATTTTTCCTGAAATCTTCCTCAACAGCAGTGTTAGGGATTTATGCTGTTTCTTTGCCCTAGGTCTTGACAGATCCATTATTGCTCCTTACATCCGTCATAAAAACTTTTATTCCATTTGCTCATAGCCATTTGTTTTTAACAGTGATTACCATAAAATAAGCATCGATCGGTCATCCTAAAAAGTCTATTTTATTCTCACTTTCTGCCACTAATTATTGTAGTACTTTGCATTGAATCTGTTTTGCACACATCTTGACTTTAAATGCTCTCATGAAAATTGATTTTATGCACTCTGCGAATCCTCTTTCCTTTATTTCTAACGCTAAAGTGCGGTGCTAATGTAACATTTCTGATGTTAATCAGGCACTTCTGCTTTTTATATGGGAAATCCTTATACAAAAAGATAAAATGTTCAACTGGTTTCCTTACGTTGCGAGCTCTGTTTGTATCTTTGTGTGAGTGGCACATGGATACTTTAAAACTGACACTTGCTTAGGTTGGTACAAGTTGCATCAAATATTTAAATTTTTGCTCTAAGTTCCAAATTAACTGTGCTACGTCAAAAAATGGAAAAGATGACTGGTTGTTCATATGCAACATATAAAGTAAATTAAAATAATGCAAGATCACAAGGAAAGAAATGATTTTTTTTTTAAAATTTCCATTATAAGCGTACTAAAATAAATTTTTATTCAGAAATAGTAAAACAGTGAGGCGTGTTTTCAATGTTTTTGGGGCCTGTAATCTCATCTCTAAGCAAAGCTCAATTTTTAGAAGCTGCAAAACATTTTACAACAATTAAGCATAGAATTAAAAGAGCATTTTCACTCGTAGTTAAAGTTTTGAGTTGTGAAACTCACATTTGAAATATGCATCTAGTTGTATTCTGGCGAACTCTGCAGAAAGATTAAGGTCAGAATTATGTACACAAAAACGGAAAGAAGGATTTTATTTAGTTTGTTTCCACCCTGAAATAAAAATGTGATGCCCTAGACGGCTTTTGATCTGTCAGATAGATTTTCATATTACAGTATTGTTCCCTTTGGCATTACGTAGCTACTGAATGTTAGTTTGAATTCCTATGTTGAAGAGTTTTTTTTTCTTTCGTTCTCAAAACCTTATTATGTCAAATATTTAACTAGAAAATAATTTTTGAATAAAAAATTTATTGATGAGCAATTTCGAAAATGATGTTGGCAGGGCACAATGATGAGGTTTTCTTAATAAACTCTAACAAAGTTTATTGTTAGCCAATTCTTTTCTATTTAATACATAATTATTTTGTGTTACTTTTAAAAAAAAATTATTATTGCTGTGAATAAAATTATGTTGACTTATTGTCAACTATCATTCCATACATATTTATTAGAACTTATTCTTATGTTTCATGACCTCTACTTATTAGAACATAATTGTTTCTGAAGTTATCTCGAAATTTTCTTTGAGTCCCTTCAACTTTAAGATATCCAGAATATACTGTTTTATTTATTTAATGAAAATCGTCAATCTTATTAAGGGATCAGACAAATATTTTACTTTCATTAAGTGAATCAAATTATTTGTATATTGTAGAGTCCCCTCTTTTTATTTTATATTCCAAGTTTTCTTGATTTGAGAAGCAGGGAAATTATTTTACTTTTTGCTTGTCATAAGCAAAGCATTTTTCCTTCTAAAAAGTTGAATATAGTTTATTATGCTCCTCATAGACTAGAATTCAAATATCTAGTTAATTGATTGATCATAGTTTGCAGATATAAGAGTGTCATTCTGTTAGAATTGATTAATACTTTTAAAAAAGTTTTTAAGGAGCTAAATAAATTAATGTTATTTTGAATAAATAACTTAATGTTAATAACAGTTATTTTGACTTTTAGTTTACTAAGTTAGTTTTTTTGTTCATGTATGTTATGTATGCATGATCTGTAGCAGCACATGAAATTTCAATTCTAAAGTTACTAGAGTGATAAAAATGTTCGTTCCGCTCTATTGGCATTAGCATGAAAAATTTTTGAAATGTTAACAGGTATAGTGATCAAAACCATAAAAGACATAAAATTTGAAACACATTTATTAAAAAATATCACCTCAAAATAAGGTTTCAATAGTTCTTATATAATCCATATATCATTTAACATCATTAAAATAAGAGAAATTACCATACCATTAGAGCTTATTTGTCAGTTAATAGCTCTAGGGTCAAATTCTCTTAGTGGTGGAGGGAGCTCCATAAGATTTGCTAAAGTTGTAACCTGATTTATAGTGTGTAAACGGAGACTTTCAACTCTGGGGAAAATATGGCATTTTGATTAGAAACAATTTACAAGACCGAGTTTATTTACCAGCCCTAAATATTCAGTCGGAAATGGCGAGTGAAAATTTTATGCCCTGATCTATAGGGTGATTATCTGTAACATGCAACCACAATAACATTAAACTAAACTAAACTCAGTGGCTCAACAGCCCATAGAGGGCCAGGGCCTACTGTGCCCAACTCAGTTTTCTTGACTCTGGGGTGCAGGAGCAGATGTTCCGGTCAGGTGTTCAGCCGAACACGGAACCCCCAGTGTTTAGTTCCCGAGCACGCTTGATACTCATTTATCGACCCAATGAAGGGATGAAAGGCTGAGTCAATCTTGCCCGGCCCGAGGATCGAACCCAGGACCTGTTTCACGGGAGCTCGAAGCGCTACAACTCTGGCACCGGGCATCACATTAGCATTAAAGAAAAGGAAAAAACTCTGTTTTTGAAAGATAAAACTATGCCTGTAATATCATTGTTTAAAAAGTAAATGCTGAGTGTCTGTATTAAATATTTCAGAATTTATAACAGGGGAAGTGTGCATCCTGGCAACTCGAAATTGTATGGTAATGCAGAATCGGAAATGCTTTCCTAATCGGTGGTGTACAAAGAAATGTTATAAAGAAAAAGAAAGAACGTGTCTTTTTATAATAAATTTACTAAATTTTTTAATCAATTTAAGAAAAGGAACATAGATCAAAGAAGTGTTTGAAATTTCTCATGACTATAATGCAGATCTTGCATCTATCACAGCATGGAATTCTGAAATGATCAAGGTCAAGAGTTTTCACTCAATACTATCTACCGCTTTTCTGACTCTGCACCACATTCCTTACCCCTCTTAGAAGTTTAACTAGGACACCCTGTAGATTTGGTGAATAATTTTCGCCAAATGTTTCTCTAAATTTTTCTAAAGGTCACTACAAAAATTACAATTATTGAAAGTTTCTGTCCTAATTAATACAAAATCTTATTAGCAACTTTTATGAACAAATTTTACATAATTTCTAACAATGAACAATTTTTTAAAAACTTTGTTGTGTTTTCCTATTAAAGTGAACTGTAATATTAAATACTTGATAGTTATAAAGTGGGGATTATTCACTAATTTCAGTGTGTCTTGTAGATCTTTTTCTTTCTGATAGAAGTGCTGATCCTATTAGATTTGTAATACATCTGTATTTAAAGTACACTGTAGCAAATAAAGTTTATTAATTATTTTACAAAATATTTTTAACAATTATCTTGAAACAAATAGTATTTAACTATATCACATTTGGAATTATTTTTTTACTTTGTAAGGGCTTAGAAAAAACAGCTCAATTTATTGTTTCCACACTCTTAGTGTTTAAATAAACTAATAATCAACTGTCACCATTAATTGTTGCAGATTTGTGGTCCATGCAAAAGAGGTGGGTTGGTGATTTGGCTGATCCTATTTCAGAAATTCTTTGAAATTTTATTACTTCTTTCTCAGTTCTTGTGGTTTGTCCTTGTCCAGATCAAAATTAAATTATGCAGTTTTAAATTATTTCTGGTATGGCACCTGTTCTGAGTATGCTGTTAGTGCAGTGTATGGTTATTCAGGATTTAACAAAGATATTAAACTTCCTTATTTTGCTTGTTACCTTAACGTTTCTTTTTAAAATTTATTTTTAAGAAGTAATACTTAATTTGTCTATTTGGCATTAAAAAAACTAAAATAACATGTTCGTATTATCGTTCGAAATATTATTTTCATATTTTTATCATATGTTTTTTACTCTAGCAGGGCTGATTGTGCTCTGGAAAAAATCCGGATTTCCGGAATTTTCGCTAACTGGTTAACTTCGCTTAACTCGCTAACTTCGATCTGGATGTTTCCGGAGACAGGTCCAGGCGTTTCAAAAAATCATTGATCACAAAGTTTCCGGAAATCAAATTTTCAAAGGTGGAACTTAAAAACACAGTTTATTTTATTCGTTTGTAAGGGAGAGCCAGAGAGATACTTTATAAGCTTATATTCATGATTAATATTCATTTTTTATCAGTAAATAGTTGTTATAATCATAAACTCAAGAAAGAAAGACATATTTCTAAATTTTAATTACCTACTTCTCCAGGTCATCATAGGTATGTGTAAAATTTTAAATATATTTTAAGTAAACTAAGAAATGTTGAGAAAAAGGGAATAAAAACTTGTTTAAATTTTTTTCTAATTTTTCAATTTAAACTGTTTTTTTTTTTTTTTAAACAAGACATTTTCTGGAATTTTGACATAGGCTCACAATCACCCCTGCTCTAGAAAAAGAAAGATCTATGTTCGTGAATTCTGTTTTTTGCTTCTAATCTTCCTATAAAGGGCTTCTTATTAAAACTTTGAATTGCATTATAAGTTTTTAAATGTGTCGTTTATTTCTAGATGTTTTGAATCCCCAGTCTTCCTTTCTTGTAAGATTACAGCCAAACACACCTACTCAAACGTAAGTATCTTGCTACCTTTATTTCTATATACTCTTCTAGTATAGTTTAATCCAGATACACCATATCAATTCAAATTAAATCATAAGTGAAAATATTGTTGTACTAAGGGAGATTTTTTTTCCCCTTTTATTTTTCATATTTATAAAATAAGCAAGTGGACATAAAAACATTTTAGAAACTGTTACTGACTTCTTTTCAATTTTTAAGAAATTAAATAAAAAATGTGGAGTTTAATGTTTACTATTTATTGCTCTTACTAAGTTATTACTTACTATCTTGCATATTTAATTCTATAAATTGCTATTTTGATAAGTAAAGTGCATGAAAATATGGATCAGAGAATAAATGAATGCTATTTTCGTAAGCAAAATTTTCGCAATCGTTATTCTCGAGTATTTTTAAAGTCAAAAGTAGTAATTGAAAAAAAAAGGTATTGCTTTAAATATTTTTTACTTATATAAAATTTTAAATTTTATTATGATTAAGTTAACTTTTTATTTGGGACTTAAAATATTAGTGAACCTTTCTTCTAAATTATCCACACAAAAAAAATAATAAATAAAAAAGCTAATTTAAATTTAAAAAAAAACTTTTTTTTTAATCTTGCATTCATCATAGCCTGGAATAATATTTAATTATTTTCTTTTTCTCTGAATTTTTTTAATAAGTTAGATTTTAAATAGTTTAATCTCCACATTCTCTATCATATTATCCAAGTAAGAATATTTAAGAAACGCATATATAATTTAAAAAAAGGGAACTCTATTAATTTTTTTCAATAGAACAAATATTTTTTAAAACATTATGTGTCTGAAAGATTTAGCATTACATGCTTCATTTTATTTTAGTGCAACTGTTGTAGTCCCAAGTAGTGCGAGTACATTGAATGTTATAGCATCTAATCCAACTATTCAATCTGTAAGTTTACAATTTTTATAACCATTTTTTTTTTACTCTACTTAATAATTTAAATACGTATTACAATATAAATATGATGCCTTAGGTAGCTCAAAATAACTCAATAATTTGTATAATATCACTATATCTAATATGTGCACGCTTGGAATAATAAATATTACAGACGTAGAATGTAATTGAAAACTTTTTAACAAGAGTTGAATTTATTATAGCCTTCAATAGTGTTTATCGAAACACTTTTGCTAAGGAAAATTAAAAGCCACATTTTAAGTGAAGCTATAAATTAACTCTATAATTAAAAGAAAAATTTCATTATTAGAAATTTTTTTTATTAGGAAAATTTTACTCCTGGCTTTACTTTTGAATAAATGCTGTTTATTTCTGAGATAAATCTGATACTAATTAGTTGTAATAACTCTTCAAAATATTATTTATATTTATAAATATTTCTTTAGCAAATATTACTTTTCTTAAGATTTATCTGATTCCAATTGCTTGTATTTCCATTATATTTGAGGCAAAAAATATTAGTAGATCTTTAATATGCTGTACACCACTTATACTTTTCACATCAATTATATTTTGAGGACTCTTGTTGACTAAATTATGACTTTGTTACATCTTTTGAAAATTATATATATATATATACTAGTCGAACCTGTTTATATCGAATCTCAAGGGAAAGGCAAAAAATGTGAGATAAAGAGGTTTCGAGTTATACATGTACTTTAAAAAATTACATTTAATTAAGAAATTCTATTAAAAGTGCTTTAATTGTTTTCAGTAGAAGAAAAAACAGGCATTTCTTTAAATTAATTATACCACATACATCTATTTACATAAAATTTTTTTAACATACATTTAAGACTGAAAATAATTTTTCAAAGATTTTTGACGTATAGCCTTATTTGTTTCGATTAATCTTGTAAGGTTAGAAAGAGTGCAAATCCGTCATAGCCAGCATTTTTCTGGAATTCAAGAATAGTTTATAAGAATTCTGCAACTTTTTCTACCCCTTTTGCATTCACTTTTGGTTCATTAATATGATCTTCGGCTTCTTCCTCTTCATCTGACATTCCTTTGACATTATCTATGATTTCCGCATCTGTCCACTTGTGAAAATCTTCAAAATCGATGTCAACATTAAATCCAGATTTTATTGCATTCCATTATGACAAATTTGGCACTGCATTTTCAGCGTCAACAGTTTCTTCTTCTTTACTGATGCCTTCAACCTCTTGTTCATCATCTTCAAAGCTATTCTTAAAACCAGCTTTATAAAACCATTTTGGATAGTTTTTAGAGACACATTTCTCCAGGCAAAACAGTAATTCTGATAGCATATATTTTTGGAAGAGAACTTTTTTCATTGATGGCATCTACAAGTTTGCGTACCAACGGTTCACTTTAAAACTCTTGATTATCCTTTGATCCATTGCTTGCAATTTTGAGGTGAAAATGAATTTCTATTCTTAGCTTTCTTTTCTATGTTGAAAAGCTAACCCCTGGTGATCACTACTCATTTACCCCTCACTTACTGCCAGAATCATTGTATTCCTTTCTAGTTAAAGAAGTGCATGGATAATGATTGAAAATCCAAGAAACACCCCCAACCTGTTCATCCCTACTTCCTGTGGGTTCACGAAATTCACCTCTGTCTGCAAGTTCTACTGATAAAGAAAGTTTTGACATTTGGACTCTATTATTAGAAATTCGAGAAACGGATGTTTTGAAGGGAAAAAAATTCGACATAAGCATGGGAAATACATTGATTTTAGACAGTAAATGTAGAGAATTTTCACAATTTTGAGATATAGAGGTTTTCGAGATAAAGAGGTTCGAGATAAGCAGGTTAAACTGTATATATATATATATATATTGACTTTGATTATTTTTAGGTATTCAGCACAGTTCCTAGAAATGCTCCACCTACATATGCTGCTCATATTCAAACTAAAAATGTATTTTTGACATCTCAACCTCCATCAACTGCTGCTAATCCGAATACCATCAACGTATGCACATTTTAATGCTTTAAATTCTTAAATTATTGTGTACACAAATGAGGTCTTTTAAAATTACTTACTCTCCAATTAAGTTTTCTATTTTTTTTAAATGATTGTTTTACAAAATAATGAAAATTGTTTTCAAACTGGAACTGTACATCTTTTTAACCCTTTACACTCCGAGTACTTTAAAATGCTGTTTGAACTAATGTAAGCACTAAATCAATTAAAATACATAATACAGTACTTTTACGTAATTTTTAAAATTCCTGCATGGTTACTTATTATTAAGATATAAAAATTTGTAGTTTTAAAGTGTTAACTTTTGATGTGGTATTAAAGGTGAAATTCGAATGCAAAGTGTTAAAAAAAAAAAAAAAAACAGTTTGTTAAATAACCAAATTTCTAGGTTTAATGACAGATCACAGTCTGTTATAAATAAAGAACATTAATTTAAGTGTGTAATGGTTGCTTTGTAAATTTTATGTTTCTGTATCTTCTACTTTCTAATTTTCTGACAATCACAAAGAAACTTTTTCTATTAAGCACATTTTACATTATTGAGTTTAATATGAAATTTTAAGCTTTTGATTCTGGAAAATAACTTTTCTTTGCTCTGCTCTACTATTATTCTTTTAGCAAAATATAATTTTTAGATTACTCTTGATTCAAAGAAACTTATTAATGCTTTGCATTTATTTATGTAATAGTTTTAAATTGTTAATTCAATTTATCCATAATTTTTTTGTGGCATATACATTTGCAAAACTTGAAATTATTTCTCTTACGCTAAGAATGAAATGTGTTTTAAAATATATAAGTTGTTGATTTAGGAAGCCACTGGTGAGATGCCTTTTAAGGAATTATTTACAAAGATTTATTTTTAAAGTTTTGAACTCTTAAAAGATTAGAATAAGTTTTGAACTTTCAAAAGATTATTGATTTACATCAAAATAATTTGTTTAGTTTTCTCTGAGATTTCTAATTAATTAAGGTACACATTTTAAGAGGTTATAGAAATATAATAATAAAAAAAAAGATAAAACATAGACATAGTGACATAGACAATAAAACATAGTATTGCAAAATCAAAAAGCAATCATTGGTTGGTCATTGCCAATAATTTTAGAAATATCACACGACTCTAGATGAAGAATGTAGCTTAGATTTAAAGGAATTTTTACATTATGTTAATCTAAGTCTTTTAATATCTTTTTTTAATCTTAGATAAAAGTTTTTAATGTGTTCAATATTTACCAAAAAATAACTCAAAGCGCATTTTTTTAAAGAAAAAAGCAGTATTTACAGTAAAAAACCACACATTTTAAATTTTATAAATTATTTTATTGGTTTATTTTAAATTTTGGTAGGTTATTAGCATTAAAATATTTAAATTAACATAATGTAAAAATTTCTATTAAACTTGAGATACACTCTAATTTACGTTTTTGCTTAATTCATTAACAAAAAGCCTATTTTATTGTATTCATATTCTCCTTGAACATGAATGTCCCAAGGAAATTTTATCAGGTAGGAAATGGAAATAATTATATAATTAAAAATTTATACCACATATAATTTTAAAATTATGAAAAACTTGTTACATTTATTTATTCTAAAGTGCTTTAAATCTATTTATTAATTGGTTTAATATTAATAATTTTTTTTTATTTTACAAAATTTGGTTTAAAATTTTAAAAATAAGAANTTAAATTTTGGTAGGTTATTAGCATTAAAATATTTAAATTAACATAATGTAAAAATTTCTATTAAACTTGAGATACACTCTAATTTACGTTTTTGCTTAATTCATTAACAAAAAGCCTATTTTATTGTATTCATATTCTCCTTGAACATGAATGTCCCAAGGAAATTTTATCAGGTAGGAAATGGAAATAATTTTATATTTAAAAATTTATACAACATATGATTTTAAAATTATGAAAAACTTATTACGTTTATTTAATATTTCTCCATCTAAAGTGCTTTAAATCTATTAATTAATTGGTTTAATATTAAGAATTTTTTTTTATTTTGCAAAATTTGGTTTAAAATTTTAAAAATGAGAAAATTGAGAAGAGAGAAAAAATTTTTCAAAAATTATGTTTTATTTAATTTTACAAAATAAGCTATCCTTGAATAAAACGGAAAAACACATGGAGCTTATTATTTTTTTCTATTTGAATGAAAATGTATTATTATAATTATAATATTTTTTTTAAATAGGGTGCAAATATGACAGCTTATCATATCATTTATTTATTAAACGAAAGGAAATAATTTAATTTATAAATTGAAAATTAAATTCCCTCCATGTCTGAAGATAAATAACAGCTTTTATAAAAATGTTAAGATTAAGGGATAAATT
Source organism: Parasteatoda tepidariorum (assembly GCF_043381705.1). Lineage (NCBI taxonomy): Eukaryota > Metazoa > Arthropoda > Arachnida > Araneae > Theridiidae > Parasteatoda > Parasteatoda tepidariorum. The sequence goes on along the minus strand of NC_092206.1, from coordinate 65,774,139 downwards.
TCTGTAGTTGAATCAGAAATTCTGTACTTGAATCAGTTGAATCAGTTTAATAATTTTTAAATAAAAATTATTAAACATAAAAGCAAATATGCTCTAAAGTTGTTTTAAGTGGCAATTCTGGTGGATCAAAGCTTTTCTTTGATTGTTTTAGATCTGAGTGTTCATAAGTGTAAGTTAACTGTATGTGTGTCAAATCTTTCGTTTTTGATCGTGATGGAAATTTGCATTGCATGTGCATTTATTTAATTTTAGGTATTACGACAATATATAAATAATCAACCTGCATCCATCAATATTCCCAAAACTGAAACTTCATCTGTGGGAAATGCATCAAAAGTTGACCTACCTGATAGGTTTCCAGAATTGTGCAAAACTCTTCTTAGTTCTTCCGAAGAAACTTTAAGTGTATCAGAAACTTCTTCCGCTCCCAAAGCAGCTCCATCTCCAGTCCCTTTTAGCGGTCTCTTTGCATCAGAAGCGAAAAACAAAAAAGTGACCAGAAAGCTCAGTTCCTCTTCCTCAGACAGTTTGCCTTCATTGGATTCTTTTTTCAGTGTTGTGAACAGTAAATCTCAAGGATCATCAGCTCCTAGTTTGGATGAAAAAAGTTCAGATAATGATAGTGATGATGCTGATAAGAACAATGGTGCTAATAGCAGTAATGATGTTGCTACAACAAGTGCTCCTTCTGCTACTGCCTTAATTGATTCTGCTACTCTAAGTCAAACTTTTGAAGAGAGTTGTAGGACAGATCCTAATGATGATTACTGTGCTGTCTGTAAAGATGGTGGTACTATTGTTTGTTGTAGTAAATGTCCTAAAGTCTTTCACTTTGCCTGCCATATTCCACCAATAAGTAGTCAAGTTACCGAGTGAGTGTGACTCTAGTACTTTTAATTACTACTACTTTTGATTATTGTTTATTTATATATTATTATTTTTATGAACTGACATGATTCTGTTGATTCCTCATAATGTTTCTTATAGCTAACTATTTTCTTTCTTTAAACTCCTTCCCTAACATTTTTCTTAAAGTAACCTTTCTGCTCTTTTTTTCCTTCTTTTTTGGCTTTGCTGATGAGGGTTAAGAGAAAAATTAAAATTTAAATTAATTATTTTTGTTTTAATACATTTTGTTAATTATTTTATGATATTTATTTTATCGCAAGCTGTAATCATTTAATTTCTGTCCCTGACTCAATCATTAGGATTTGATCATCATATGATCAAAAATAGGTGGAAGATCAATTCTTTAACATGGGCCCATTTATGATATTTTGATGGATCCCCAAATTATTTTATTCAATGAAAAACATTACATTATTTTTAAAATAAAATAAAAAACTGTATGAAGACAATTATTTCAGACAATGACTAAAAATTTATGGCTGATATTTATATCAATGTGTGTTAATCTTATGCAATGTATTTGACATAAAGAGCAATATATTGCGACATATTGCAGTGCTTTGAAGACCAGCCGACATATTCAGTGTACTTACTTACCTCAAGTTTCAATGCAATGCTCAAATATAAACAATCATTTTTTATGAACTAACAAAAGCATTCTGGTTATTTTTTTCAATTTAGAATTTTTATCTTAAATAATAGAATATGACTGGAAGAATGCATTTGTGCATTAGATTTTGTATTTATTTACAGCTACTAATGGAAATTTAAGTTCCTTGCATAGAAATAATTTTGTTAATTTAATCCACATTGCTATCATATTTAAACAAAAGTGTTTGAAGTTCTATCACTACAAAATTACTTTGGCAAAACTTGGCTGTGTTTAAACTAATTTAAAAAATTCACTAATATCCTATACAAGTATTAGAAATGAGATTGGCTCAGGCTCTATAGTCCAAAGTAATTTTAATCTGAAGATTTTGAAAGAAATTCATTAAGTTCAGTTGCAGTTTTCAGTATTTCTTTAATATTATTATCTGTCCAACTATAAAATTGTTTATATTTGAAATATTTTTTTTTTCCTAAAGAAAATTGAATCATGTATTCTAAAGACTTTTTTCAGCTCAATTAATAATTTTACAGCTTGGACCTTCAAAAGTGGCTATGAATTTATAAACAAATAATTATGTATTAAATTTATTATTAAATTTATTAAATTTATTCAATACTCACTTCATTTAATTTTTAGTCTTACTTTCTTTTTTCTTAACTAATATTCTCAAAATTATTTTAAAAAGAGCTCTAAAAGGTGGCTTAATAGTTTTGGCAGGATAGAGCTCCAAACACTATTCTTAGAGGTAAATTTTACCTTTTTGGTTGTATTAAGAAGCAAAGCACTTGGCTTTTTGGCTTTATTACTGAATTGAGAAGTAATCTTAGAAAATGTTCTACTCAATGATAATTTATTTTTAGACTGTGGGCATTATTAATTTTTTTTTTATATGCATGAAGTTACGTAGTTGCAAAAAACAAATAATTTTTTTCCAAAGCTACAAACTATGATGTACAATCAACAAAATTAAATTTAAGACACTCTAAGGAATTTTTTTTGTGTATAAAATGAAATTTAATACTTTCCTATTCTTAATTTTAATCTTTGTTATTTGAATGGCTCGACTAAGACATACTGACTGAATAATGCAAATTAAACAACAAAATCAACACCTGAAATAGAAATTCTTAAAATAAACATAGGTTTTATAAAGGATCTTTCATAAAATAAATGGAGCTGCTACAATTGAAAGTTTGTGACTTTTAAAAGTTGGTTCAGTGGTTGTCAACAAACTATGTAAGTGTTCCATTGTAAGTGTTTTGTTCCTATTTAGGCAACTATTTTCATAGTTTAGGCTACTAAAAGCAACTATTGTTCATTTTTTTCTAAGGCAACTCTGGTATAAGGGATTTTGATGTAACTAACCTGCATTTGCTTTACATGGAGAGGAAAACTGCGAAAACGTCTCACGGTTAACCCGGTGGCAAGGATTAACTGTGAGACCCTTGATAGTTTAACCCATGATATATATCCCACTGAGTACCCCTATGCCCTAAATTGGGGCAGGTCGGGGTAAATCTTTCAATATCTCACACTGAGGATATTTGACATCAGTATTGTGGTCAGTGCGATTTGAGAGCAGAATTCATATCAACCAGCCATCGCTGGGATTTGAGCTTGGGCCAATCATTGGAAGCCAAAAGCTCTATCCACTTGGCCAATGGCAGCTTCCTCTATAAAATATTATCAATGTTAATAGAAATTTACAATTACCATTCTTGACTTCAGCCATTTAAAATGTGGAAAAGTACCACTAATCAAAAAAAGGGGGGGAGTGGAAACAACTAGGTTAATAAGCTAGACAAGCACAAAACTTAAAAATATAACAACAAAAAGTTATCTTCACTATCCTGTCAATGAAATCGCAAATCCCCTGATCAGTGCTGAATATAAATGCATAGTGAAGGAAAGTTCATTTTTCTGTTTCATGTAAGATTGGTAAATTAATAAGTAATCATATCTTAGATAACTCGCAAATTATTTTAGCTGTTTCATATTTTGTTTTTATCTGAACCTTAAGTAAAGAATCCATGTATTTTACGCTCTTTGTTAAAATTTATAATAGCCTTTCTGGAGGTGTTTCGAAAAGAAGAAGAAATAGTAGGAGACTTGTCTACAGGTATCCAAAAATGTTAAATTATTTTAAATGTTCTAGTAAGTTTTTCTAAACTGTGTTAATAAGCTGGAAAATAGTAGGTTTTAACAAATTTATCCTATTTAATTTTGCTAGAAATGCTGTTATTTCAAATGGCAATATATCAGATAGGTAATTTATCATTTTTGCGTCTTCAGTCCTAAAAATAATTATCAAAGTAATACATACAAACACTATTTTAAAGAAAGCAAAGTTAGAGTAGAAAGTGCATAATATTCTTCTGATTAAAATCTTAAAAAAGTTTCTACTGATTTATTATTGAGCTTTAAAAAGACCAATAGGTCTTTTATAATAAAAATTGTTTCAGTTTCTTATTTTAACAATGTCTCTAGAAATAACACTTAACTATACTAATCTTTCTACTATGAAAATAAAATGCAATTTTAATATGTAAAAGTATCTCTGAAATATACAGAAACAAAATATTTGTCTCAAAGCCATCCTAACGAATAATTGCAACTTTTTCTTATGCTTGCCGTCTTTCCTTACTCACTCTGATCTTCTTGCTTACTCACTCTCACGCTTATTGACCCATTTAATGTTTATTTCTGGTCCTGATACAATTTCCAATTTAGCTTGAAATGTGCGGAAAAAGCAGAAGAGCATGCACTACAATGCCATCTGAACTGTCGACATACTCTAATTAATATTCAGTTTAATAGTAACAAGCTGTATAGCTTAGCAGAATTTTGTGGCTAACACCAACTAGCACTACTGTAATTAAATAAATAATACCTGGAAACTGAAGTGGTAAGAATTACTTGATTAAGGTGCCCATTCTCAAGACTTGCCTGATGTGAATGAGAAGAAACAAAAGTGGTTTGAAATATAATATGTAAAATTGCTAATGAAAAATTAAAATATTTTTTTTTAAATTTTTCGTTGAAACATGTTGACATTTATTTCCTTCTGTATATTTTGTTAGCCATTGAATTTTTTCGATTCTTTCATATATATCCTGAATGTCATTACTGTATTTAGGATATATATGAAAATGAGAAGATAATTTGAAAATCAGAAGCTAACACTTGTAATTTTAGTGCAATATTTAAACCATGATTTGAGCCTTGAACAATTCATTAGTAGGGGTAAGAAACTTTAATAGAATTTAAAATTGTAAGGTATTGATCATATCGATCATTTCAAGAAGTAGGAATTTTTAGATCAATTGAATAGATGTAGTCTAATAGTCGGACATGACTATTGTCTAATGATTGTAATGTAGTTACTTCCTTTCGAGTGATATAGATTAAGAAATTATTTAAAATATATGATTCAAAGACTTCAAAACTAAACTTTTTCACCATTCATTTTTTAACTGATCTTTATTTAATGCAGCATAACAATGAGTTGGCTAAGAAACATATGATCATTATTTTGCATTTAACATATTTTTAGTACTAATAACTTTTTTTCTAACTGCTTTTTTAAAAAAGTGTCTTAGCTTTTTTATATTGCTGTATAAATAATTACACACTTTCGCAAATTAGTATAAAGCTAATGGGTTCTGCTTAATAAATGGGTTTAAAAAAGAGCTCTGCAAATCAAAAGAACAGGATCTAAAATAAAAATAATAATTATTTTAAGGGTTAAATGTTTGCTTTAATTTTTTTTAAGAGTTTTAAAATTTTGTACTGTGTATTAATATTTGTGTATGTGTGTTTTTTAAAAATGAGTCATAATGTAATTTTCTTTGCTTTTATTTTTCTTATTTATTTAAAGTGAGGAAGATTGGACTTGTGCACTTTGTAAAGATGCTTTAAGAGAGCCTCCACCTGAGGAAGGCAAGAGGCAAACTATGGGATTGAAAGGCAAAGAATTGCTAGTAAGTATATTAATTATTATTCTTATTATCATGTTTCTAACTTGCTTACTTGTGTAGAGGATGTGGAATCTTATGTTTGAAATTTCGCCTCATTTCAAGAGAACTCAAATCTCAACTGAAGCTCAGTTTCTGATGACAATATAAGTTTGAATAGTTTCCTGACTATTACAAATAGAACTTGTCATCAATCAAACTTTTAACCACTTTCAGAATGGTAAGTGCTCAAATTTCAACTGAAAATTTGTGTTAGATAAAATATTAGTTTCAAGCATTTCTTGACTACAATAAATAGAATATATTGTGCTGATATTGTCATAGTGATATTGCTTTTGTATTTGGTCATATTGTTCATTGTATTTGGTGATATTGTTATTATCAGTAAAAATTTCGACTTTTTTCCAACTTAGCTAAGGTTTTTAAATTTCAAGTGGATATCTGCGTCTGATGACAAGCTTGTTAAAATTGTTTCTTGATCATTGAAAGCTAACTGTATCATTATTTTCATTGCCGGATAGAGTTTATTGTTGGTTGAAATTTCAACTGGAACTCTGCGTCTGATAAAAATGCAAGTTAAAATTTTTTCCTCACCACTGCAGGAAGAATTTATCACCTGTCGAAAGTTTTACCAATTCTTGACCTAAACAATTTAACAGACCTGAAACTAAAAATGAAAACATAAAAAAGAGTTTTTAAAAAACTATGTTTTTCAAGTGGATTCAAATGTTGAAAAAAATTTCTTTCTTTCATGCAATGCAGGTGCACTTTTTTTAGTGGTCAGTTTATTGTCGTATTATAATCAATTTATCTTTTGCTTTTCAGATTTGTGAAAGAGTTCTTTTAGAAATATACTGTCATCCCAACAGCTTACCGTTTCATGAAAGAGTTTCTAAAAAGGTAATAAATTTTTTACATCAAAAGTGGCATTATTTTTTTTTTATCCTGCAAAATGGTTTTTTTAACAATGCACAGTCATTTTTGAAAGGAAAATGTAAAACTACAATAGTTTGAGTAAGAATAATAAATATGGCTTGTAAAAGATTTAATTAAGATATTAATTTGTGGAGCTTTCATTCTAGAAACTATAACAGTAGTAATTATAATATAAAATAATTTATATCGATTGTGTATGACTTCTAATTGTGATCATTCAAGAATTTTTTCCAAAGGAATGGTATGGTAATTACAGATGAACATCTAAGTCACAAGCTTTGATAACCCGATTTGTTTAATGTTAGAAAAGATATGAATCTCTTTTTCATATGGTATGATGCTAATAGAAAAAAAGAACTTTTCAAAAAAATTTTTTATACCTATGCATTTTTATCATTAACACTTTCCTAATTTTAGAAGTGATTTAAATGCATTTTTGAATTTCAATTAATAAAACTTTTCTTGAATGATCTTACTGCTTGTTCTGTCCATGTTTGAGTGGGGATTAATTGTTGGAGATTAAATTATTAATCCATGACAAATTTTTCATGCTGATTTATATACCTGTGGCTTTTAAAATTCTATTGAGTTCCTCAGTTAATCTTATTCCTCTTTCTCCTTACAGAGATGAGATTCTTCCGCGGATTCGCGGATTTCCGCTTTTTTTCAGATTTTTCCATTTTTCCCGCTAATTTCCGCTGAAATTTTTTTTGCCCAAGTTAAAATGTTTTATGAGGAATTTAATTTTCCGCGGAGGGAAATTGTTGAAGTCCCTTTTCCTCCCTCTGAAGTTTCTCTAAAAATCATTTCCTTGGGATGAAACTGGCTGACCTTTATACAGGGATGAGATTTTTTTTGTCTCTCGAATTTCAGCCTTTTTATCAAAAACTCCGATTCTCTAAAAGTTTCGTTTTTTTAAATAAATATCCCGTTTTTTTTNCCGGATTTCAATCCTTTATTCCGACAACGGCACAAATTTTGTGGGAGCCAACAGAGCATTGAAAGCATTAGATTGGGACAAAATAGCCGCATACTCAACCGCTCAGAGAATCACTTGGAAATTTATTCCACCTACCGCAGCATGGTGGGGTGGGTGGTGGGAGCGAATGGTCAGAATGCTCAAAGAACTGCTACGTCGAGTTCTAGGGAAATATACCATCGATTACGAAGAACTCTACACGATATTGTGTGACTGTGAGTCAGTAATAAATTCAAGGCCACTCACTTACATACAAGATAATCCAAATGAATTAGTACCGTTGACACCCGAAATGTTTATTCACGGTGGCGGTAACAGCGAAACACCAGATCTAGATAATGTAGACCGATCTTGCCTCATAAAACGAATAAAGTATTTACAGAAGCTACGTGAAAATCTCAGACAAAGATTCAGAAATGAATACCTTGCTCTTTTAGTCCACAAAGGGGTAAGAAGAAATAACGTTTTAGACGTTGGTGATGTTGTGTTAATAGGACATGACAATGTCCGTCGCATCGATTGGCCACTTGGAGTTATTTTAGAAATTTTTCCTGGTAAAGATGGTATTCCTAGAGTTGCAAAACTGAGGACCAGTAAGGGGGAAAGGATCCGTCCATTTCAAAGGCTTTACCCATTAGAAGTGTCTACCAAAACTGATATTGAGGTCTTAAAAGCTGCTAGAAGGACTGACGATTTTGTAGAAAACAATGAAGCTTTAGAGGTGAATTATTTTCCTAAAACTAAGTCGGGAAGAATCATCAAAGTTCCTGTTCGGTTGGACTTATGAGCATTCTTTTTATTTTTAGCTCTAGTAGTTTAAAGTTCCAACTTTCGTAAAATTTTGGTTGCAAAGTTCAATAAGCCTAACTTTGCAAGGTGGGAGTATGTTAGAGATTGTAATATGTTTTTATAGTTGGTGTCACGTGACTCTGACTGCTGCTGCTTTCATTTAATTTTTATTCTTTAACTTTGGTTTTTATGTTGGCAACCTTCTTGAAATGTTTTGTGTTGATTATTTAGTGTTCGAATTAGTTAGGTTTTGAAAATATCACTAAATTGAGATTGCTTTAGAATTAATAAATGTTTATTAAGTTTTAATTTGTATCTGTTTATTCATCTGTAGAACTAGTAGTTCATTTGAATAACATTAAAAAGGCGTCCGTGAAATTTATTTGTTTGCTGCAATTTACAAGAATAATAATTTATTTTTAAGATAATGTGTTTGAATATTATTTACAAGAAAGAATTCAGAAATATTACTTACAATACAACTGTAAATTTGATAAACAAAATTTTATTCGGCCAAATCTTGTTCAGAAATAAGTCCTTTGAGGATTCAATGTTCTATTTTTATGAAATCTTTTTTTTAAAACCATTTTAAATTTCATATTTTAACTTCTTTTAAAAAGGTTTATTTTGTATATAAATTTAAATAATGGCTTCGTTGTATTTTTATTAAATTAAATACAAAGTATTTACAGATTTTATTTTTATTATTGTTTAAGTTATTGTATTTTATTTTTTATTAGAATATTGCATGTTTATGTAGAAATTCAGTTTTATTACTACAAATGTCTCTTCTTCAAAATTATATTGAATTTCAAGTTCTGAAGAGTTGACTTATTTGGAAAGAAAAGTGACATTTCTATTGCTTTTTTTTCAGGTTCCTAATTATTATAAAATAATTAAACATCCAATGGAGCTTTCTACTATTCGAACTAAAATATCACCATCCAATTTTGAACATTATGAAAAAGTTGAACAATTTCTAGATGATTTGATTCTTATGTTAACAAACTGTTACACTTTCAATGGGGTAAGCAAAATAATGATTATTCATTCATTTCAACTTAATTTATCCTTCCTTGCTAGTTTTATTTATTTATTATTTTAGCAAATCTATTTGTACTTAACCATTGTACAAATGAGAAATTTTTTACAGTGGGAAATTTTTAGTCTTTGTTGTATTATTACAAGTCCACTTGTACTTACATATTGATTGTTATTTAGCTTGCATAATAGTTCATTTAATTTCTCTGAAATAGTATAATAATTTTTATATCTTCAGTGGGTTAATAAAATGAATATCAATCAAGATTCATTTCTAAAATAAAAATTTAAGATACAAGCATTACAGTAATTTTCAGAATATTATAAAGTAGCAGACAATTTTTTTAAATGCAGTATGTTATATTTAGTCGTTCTGCGACTGTTGGCCACTGTAACTTTTGACCTATAACACTTTGAAAAGTTTCACTGAGACATTGACTGATTTTATGAATGAAGAGATTTTTAAAATAAGTCAATGTCATTTTTCATATTAATTGTGGATTTATCAGTCTTAAAATAGAAATAATGTACACATGCTAATTTATTTATTTGCTATTTAATCAATAAAAATAGAAGACCATGATAAAACAATGTATCATGAGGTTCAGCTTTATGATTAAGAAAAGATATGATCAAAAATGTTTCTTGCAAAACTATTATTTCAATTTGGAATTGTCGATACAATTTATTTTCTATATTTACTTGTGGACTGTAACTATCCATTGTGTATCAAAAGCTCTGTAAAAAACCAAATTTGAAAATGAAAAAAATGAAAATCGGAACTGTTTACATTAAACCAAGTTTTGAGTTAAAGACATATAAAGTTTCAAATTTAATTTCTTAAGAATTCTCAGGTAAGAAATGCAGCAACATATTCTTTACACAAAAGTATATAAAATTATATACAGTAAAATTTATGCAAGTTGACCATTTGTGTTATTTTTATAAAGTTATGGTGCAATTTTTAGCCAATTGTATGATTAATTAAATTACATCTATAGCAAACTTATTATAATTTTATTATTCATGTTAATTAACTCAAAAATTTGTGATACTTGTAATATTTTTGTTAATAAATTTTTTTTCTCCAGATATTTTATTTTCAATATAACTTCGAATTTTCTCTCATTTTGTCCAAAAATAATTGCTAGTTATTAGTTTTTCAATTGCAACACAATATAAATAAAACTGATTATTTACATAATATATTTTTTATGCTAAGTATTTAAAATCAATTTCTAAAAACAATTAAAATGAGAACAATTTTACTATTTATATGCACTAGTTTTCTATACCAGATTAATTTCATCACCTAAGTCATTTGACATAAAACTATACTTTGATATATTTATATGTACATAAACATATAGCAATTTTGTTTTGTTTATTTTATTTTACAGTCTCTATCAACTTTATATGCTACTGCCAAACAGATTGAAGTTTTTCTTTTGAACATGCTCAAAAAATATTTACCTAATTTTGTGGATTACATGTCAGAAAAACTAAAGCCTTTTCAAGTATCAGAAGATTGAGTTTGTATACACTGTCATTCATATCAGTGTATGACAGTGGTGATATGAGTGACAGTGTCATATTATCTCCACTGTCACCACAAATCATATATTTGTATATCCATTAACATTGTCTATATCCATTTCGTTTACTCCCTTTTTTATAACTATTACACTGTTAAACAAGGTGTATGTTCTTCTTTCAGTAAGTCATGTTTTTCAAATTTTGGTTTGGGAGGTTCTGTAGAAGAATAAGACATTAAAATTACTCCACAATTAAAAAATTCAGAATCTCAAAACTCAATTTGCAATAATTGTTCAATACTTTTCCAAGATAAATTTTGAAATTCTAGTATTAAAAGAATGTTAAATTAATGCTTATAATGCTTAAAAGGAATATCGAATTCTAAAACATTACACTGTTTATAAAGTTTTAAGTTTAAAGATATTTTGTGAAAACTATATTATTTGTAAAGACCTTTAGAACATTTTTTTTCTGTACCAGTAAATGCCTAACTATTTCTTACATTCATAGTTAGTAGCTTCCCTGAAAAAAAGCCACCAAAGTATATTGGTATCCACCTACTTTTAAATAAGGCTTCTGTTTCAGAATTATCTTGGTGAAAGTGTTTCCCATTTTTATTGCTTATAGCTTACATAATTTTTGGGAAAAATATAAATGCACTGTCATAAAATTAATTTTTAATGACGAGAAACTTTTTTTAGTGACCTTTTTTCTTCAGAAACTTGTTATCTATTAGGGTTGCCCGAATAAAAAGTGGTAAAGTGCAGCAGTGTAAAGAAATAGTAGTGATAGCAAAATTACATTTCGGGTTTTAATTTAAGGTTGAAACGCAACACAGGCTGTGTGTAGCTGATTAATTAGTTCACAAGAGAGCATTTAAAGTGAATGTAAAGTTGTTTTCAGAATGGAACTTCTGTTAGTAGGGTGATTTTTAATGACAAAAGGTGATTGCACTATTAACTTACTTATATCGAACAAAGTGCTGCATAAGATGACAAAAATTGTAAATTTTCTTTTACCTCTTATTTCATCAACAGCAGCAATTAATTCATGGCATTTGCGTTTCCTCTGTCTTTTCAGATCTGATATTGATGCAGGGCTTGACAAAAACATTTACACCATTAGATCAAATTTTTGCCTTTTATAATTAATCAACTGACATTCAACATGTTATGCTAACCTTCTGCCATTAGAAATTATACTGCTGTGCCTTGTACTGTTCTGGATATGCCTATTTTAGTAAAAAATTTTGCTGGCATAAAATGCATCTGAAAAAAAAACTCAAGTAGTTCTAATAATATTTATTAAAATAACTCTTGTTGTCATTTATAACTCTTGTTATCATTTACTTGTTGTCAAAGATATCTTTAAATAAAATTACATTTTTAGAAATTAATAAAAATTAGTGTAAGTTTAAATTATCCCCAAGAGAAAAAAAACTTATTAGAACTGCTTGATTCTTTTAAACTAAGTTATTTGCATTTATCGTCTGCAAACATGTATGGTGAAATTGCCCAATTTTACATTCTTATTAGATGTTCTGACGTGAGCTGGTTAATCGGTTAGACACTAGCTGTCTTACTAAGGCTACTGTATTTTTGATGCTATCAAGAGTGTCAACTTTTTATTTGATCAATTCTTACAAAAGAATGCCCATTATATATTTAATGAGAGACAGATACTTAATTTTTGTCTTTCAGTGTTATTAGATAATAGTTTTATGTATGTTTTTCGTACATTTTTCTTTTTTGATTGTGTGATTTGCCGATAGCTGAAAACTGATTTCATTTTAATGAAATTGAATGATGGTTACTAGTAAATTTAATCGAACAACATTTTTTTCTCACTTTTTATTGTGAGAGTTTTATTGCTGCATTTTAAAAATTTTCCCAAAAAATACAAATATTATAGTTTTGCTAAAACTATAAGTTTTATTAAGTTGTGTTTACAATAAATCATATTGTTCATAATCTGTAAATAAGTTCCTGCAGTTAAAATATGTTCTGTATTAAAAACAATTTAATTATTTTTTGCAGTGATGGGGTTTGCGGTGCTTGTAAATCCACTGTATTAAGAAATAACTGTTGTCATCAGTTTTTAGTTGTTTTTTATTAATACTTATAAAACTCAACATCATCAGTTTATTTTCCCTGTGCAAAAAATTTCTCATAAAAGTAGTACAAAGATTATATTTTTCTTAAAACTGTGACCTTCATTTAGTTGAGTTAAGAATTAACCATTGTATTGCTTATAACAATTAACGTGTGTCTGATGTAAAAATTTGTTCTGTATTTCTTTTTTTTTAGGAAAGAAAGTTGTAAAATAATATTTTATTTTCAGTGTTTGGGTTTGTAATGTTTGAATTTAACGCAAGTTTACTTTTGTTTAAAAATAAATGATATATTTGTTTTTTTTTTAAAATTCTTTTTGGCAAAACCCAGTATCTTTACTTTTTTTATTTTCTATATGCAAAAAATTTCTCTTAAAAGTAGTTCAAAAATTATATATATTATACTATCCTTAATTACTCACAGTATATGAATAAGTGTCAAAAAATGTATATTAAAAAAATTAATAAGTAAAATTTTATTCTATATTTATAAGTACTTAAGCTTAATATTTTTTGGCATATTTATATTTGTGGTGTATAAATATTTCTTTGGAGTATTTATATTTTAAAAACAGTTGACTTTCCTTGAAAATGACTTATTTCAATTCTTTGATTTGTTATTAAATTCTTTTTTTTGCAGAAGAGAAAAAAATTAGAGACAAATTAGTTATAAATGCTATTTTTTCAGTTTTACTTTAGTACAAAATACATAGTATATATTTTTTAAGTTTAACAAAGAAAAAAAAAGGGTATACATATTTTTTGCTATATGTCATGTCATGTCATTTGTTATGCTTACAGTCAACATTATGTTTAACCTTATAGTGACATTTTTATCTTAAGAGTACAGCGTGAATAAAGTTCCGCAAAGTTATAAATTTAATCACTAAATTGTTCTTCATTAGTTTCATGAAAAGTAGTATACTTTTTTTTATATTTAAGAACCTTATGAAAAGTATTTATTCATATTTAAGTTTTGAAATTCTATGTTATTTCAAATTGTTTTTGAAACAACTAAAAGCTATAGTTTTTTTTTAATTTAAAAATATTATAAGGATTATTATCTAAATTTTAATTCTAGTTAATAGTTTAAATTCAGTTCATGTGGTCTTGGTATTTTTTATTATTATTTAACATTCAACTTTAACTTGGAAATTATTCACCAACTTTGTTGGTAATGAAAGTGTTAAAATTTTATATTAATTTTAAAGTTTCTGTTATATCTGTATAATTCAGAAAAAATAATCTCACTGTTTAAAAAAATATGTATTGAATTATATGTAAATTGTCAGTTAAAATAATTCTGAGAACAAAAATTTAAAAGATTTAAGATTGAACTTTTAGTGGAAAATATAAAAGTTGGTAAATAATATAAATAAAAAACTGTTATGATATGAAACTTGTAATAAATTTGCTATTTATTGTTACTTTACTACAAATTCTGCTATTAAATCAAAATCATTCTGTATTAATTGGATAAAAATATTATCAAGAAAGAAAAATTTATTTTGCATTTTTAATTTGTTATTAATTTAATAATCTTTTTCCTTAAAGATATAACTAATTAAATTTAAGAATGCAATAAAAAACAAAAACAAAATATTAATGAAAAGAAATAAGTTATCTCTCTACAAATACATTTCTTATTGGCAAAAAATTTTTTAATGGATTTTAAACTTCTAAATATGAAATGCGCGTATGTGTATGTTATGGATGAAGCAAAAATGAAAGTCTCTAAAGAAAAAAAATCTCCACTAATGAAAAGTTATTAACCAGCTGAAACTAGGTCTAGTTTGTTAATGCCTGAAGCCCCAACATACTCAAGCAATGGCATTTTTCCTCAGAAAGAAAACGAATTTCTATTAAGTATATTTGGCAATGGCTTTTAACCTTTTAAAAAAAAACATCAGTGTAGGAAGCATTAGTCCATGACAAGGTGATAACTTTAAAAAAAATAATCTGTGTAGCAAATTCTCGTGTTATGTGACACAGTATGCTAGATAAGTGTTATTTATGTATCACCTAATAATTTTATGTTTTATTTACTAATATAACTTCAGGCTTAGACCTGGTTTTAACAGGGTGCTTAGCGTTTTTGAAAAGTGCTTAAAGGTGCTTATTTTCGATTTTTGTTCTTAAAGGTGCTTATTTCATTGGGTGTTTTTAAAAAGTGCTTAATTTTCCCTTTTCTAAATTGAGATTTTTCCTTTACCATGTTGATTTTTCGCTATGAATTATGCAGAAAAACACTGTTCACATAGTTCTATTCAACGTTTTCACAATTAATTCAACCCCAATCTATTTTGGCACATTGTCAGATTGTGGCTTATGAAAACGCCATTCGATTTACATGATTCAAAAATTCTGACAATTGTCAAAAACAATGCCAAAAGAATTTTTTTTTTGACATGACTGTTAAAACCAGATAAAACTGTCAACTGTCAAAAACTTTCCAACCCTGTCTAACCAGTTATAGTCTAGGATTGGTTATTTCCTCTTTAATTTGTTAAACTAAGATTTATCATTCATTCTTGATTTATCTGTAACATATATNTATATATATATATATTCATAAAGTAGAATGCCAATCATCTTATTGCTGTTTTACCGGATTCTTAAATTATAGGGATTGTTCAAGGACCACATATTTTATTCCACTTTCTTATTCAAAAAAATAAACACAAAAGTGAGTTTTTATTTTCAGAATATCTGATAGAGATTGAAAAATGGCTTTTTTTTTTGTCCATCCTTCTTCAAAAAGACCTCTCATTCTTTTTGTCCAGTTTTAATGTGCGTGGCAAGTAGTTCCTACTTAGGGAGTAGGTTTCCAACAAAATTTTTTTAAATAAAAACTTAACATGTCTTTTGTAATATACTGTAATGCATCTAATAATGCTACTACTACAATTAATTACTAAGCATGGAAAAGATTGAAGGGTAGTTACTTAAAAACATTCTCATAAACTTTTCTTAAAGTTATCCGATTGTTTAGATTGGATTTGGTCCCAATCGGTGTGGCTAATCGGCATTCTACAGTATTTCTTAACAAAATACGAGGAAAAATGTTAAGCGTTAGAGTTCATGAAATTAAATTGTCTTTCAATTAAACAGCAATTTTACTACAATTTCTTAAATTACATTTTTTTAAAAATAATTTATAATTAAACGTTTATATTTAACTTTGACACTCATCAGGGAGAATTTTTAGTTGGAAAAAGTGATAAAACTATCACTTTTTCTAACTTTCAGTTAGACTATTTAAGATTTGTACTTTGTTTCGTATTTTTTGAGAGATTGTATTTGTACTTTTCATTATGTTAGTGTTACATATTCTTTTCTACTTTTTTAGTTTCTTGATGATTTAAATGTAAGGAAAACAAGATTTAAATAATACTATAGGGTCGCAGTTTTAAATGCCCTGTAGTAAAAATTGATTTATTTTTATTGAGTTGCTGAAATTTTTTTACATCAGTGCATTGTAATTAGTGTTAAGATGTTGATAACTTAATTCTTAAAAAATGCAAAAAAGCTTCTAAAAACTGTTAAAAATGGCCTTAAAATTAAAAAAAAAAATTTAAATATGTATTTTACATTAAATTTTTCGTAAAAAAATTATAAATCATAACTTGTATTTATAAATTTAGTAAAATAGAAAGTAATTATTAAAATAAATGCGTAATTTAAGAATGAAATAAAATGTAAATACATATCTGATACAGATAAATACTAGTTTATAAATTTTTGGTAAATGTCTTCAAGAACATTATCGTAATATCGAATACTTTTTGATATCCTTTAAATTGAAAATTTGTTAAAAGAAAATTCTAAAAAACTTTAAAAACTTTGTTCAACGTCAACCTATTGGAGGATATTTAGAATACTAAGAATCGAAAAAATTATGCTAATTTATTGATAAAAGATTTAATTCACAAGTAAATTGTTTTTAAAATGGAAAATATTCGAAAGGACTTCAAAAACCATTAATATTGCTGTCAAAAAACAATATAAAATGCAAAGAAATCCATTTATAATCAACATCCTAGCCCTAGTTATAACACATTGTAATGTCATATAATGTAATGTATAGCAATATCATCATCATAGAGTCATCATTTACTATGTTTTTAGTAAATATTACACTGAAGATATTTTTTTACTAGTTATAGTTTTTTTATGAAGTTTTTTTTATGAAAATGCTACTTGAAAGTTGAACAAACCTAAAAGTAACTTAAACCCAATTGACTCTATGTGTGTAAAAGTATATACTATTGTTTTTAAAACCTGTTCCATTGGACAGGTATATCGTTTTCCTAAATATTTTTGTATTTGTTGTACATTTGCTAACTCATATACTAAAAAACGAGCTTTTTATTATTTTTCAAAAGTGCTGCAATTCTCTGATGTAGAAACAAATTTTTGTATGATGTTGTGCCTTTTGGACAAATTATGTCTGTTGATTTTATATTAATAAATATATTCTTTAAATGTTAAAATGTTGAACTTTTTCTAGACTTATATCTACAGACATCATTTGAATTTCTTAAAATTTAATGCATATTAGACAATTTTTTGTGCAAGATCTAAGTTAATTTCTATGTAAAACAAATTTTAATATTTTTTTTTAAAATTACGGTAGGCACTGAACTTTCGTTCTTCGCCTTAGAAGATGCCAGAAATGTTGCTCATTTATCGTTACCCAGTGGGCACCTGTGAACCAAAGTCACGGAGGCGAGCAACATTACCCACGCCACACTGTCACAAATACCCATTTATACATTCACACATCAGAAGACAACAGAGAGAGAGAGAAATATCCATGCCCAGAGCGGGATTCGAACCCGCAGCCATTGGCTTCGCAGTCAGGCACACTAACCACTCGGCCACCTGGCCGGCACACAAATTTTAATATGGGAAAATTTACTTAGTGCTTAATTATTCTCTCTTTAAATGGTGTTATTATGATAGCAACAAAACCATTTGAAGCACATTTTTGAAAGCTTCATCTACAACTATTAAACATCACAATATTTTTCAACTACTTGTGAAAGTATACTATATTAACAGTACTCTTAAGTGGTTATCAAATTAAAATATCTCTCTCTGATTCCTCCAGCAGTCAAACAGGTCTTGATATTTTCAGCTCTGCCACCTAATAAATCTATAGTGAATCTAGATTTTAGTAACAATTTTGTTTTTTTCTTATTTAAATATTAATTTGAGAACTCCATAAGGAGTACATATTTAAATGTCATTTTCGATAAGGATTCTAAAAATATCTGTATTAAGGGGTGATAACTGAACACCAAACTATTTTTCAGCTTACAATTGCTTTTAAGAAGCACATTATTGTGAAATGCTTTATAAATTAGCTACAATGAACTAAGTGTATATTATTATTAAATGTGTATTAAACAATATTTAATGCAATTTTATCATTAAAAAAAATTTTTTTTTGATTGTATGCCTTAACAAAGTTATTGTCTAAGTAAAAGTATAATTGATCGGAATTTTTAATAGCAATGAGACGGATAAGATTTATAACCTTTTTGAAAGGTTATTTGACCAATTATTTGGAGATTAGCAGTGGCATATTCAGAATTTTTTTTTTCTTGGGAGGGGGGTGCATATTGTTATTGTAATGAAAGAAGCGATTCTTTAGAATTATCATTTGACTGTAAAAACTGAAGAATACACAATGTCTATTTTCAATCAGCACTAAGATTCTCGTCCAACAGTAGCATTGTTCGATTTCGTTTCGATAATCTCTGTTCTCGGAGTAAGACCCAGTCTCCCCCTGATATGTGTCTGCTGGGCCCAAGAAAGCTGCAGTGCAACGGTGAAAGAAGAAACTACATCCCAAGGTGCACAAAAGTTTTACGGATTCCACGACAAAACTTAATGCTAGCGCTTTCCCTTCCAAAGTAATAGATTTTAAGTAGATGAACCCCTCCTCAAGTATGACTTTGACTACATCATATGTAAATTACAGGCATAATTTTCTGAAATTGCATCATAAAATAGAAATGTCTACTACTTTTTCATTGAGTATTCCTAAATTTTTCATAAAGTTAACGTGTGCATCCGGTTTAAAAAAAAAGTCATACAAAAAAGAAATTTATATAAAAAAACCACGTTAATGACTTTTCAAGAATGATGTATTATATGCAACTAAACACAGAATTTCTTGATTAAATCAGAATGATTTTAGGTCAAACAGTTTAGCTCCAACAGGCCTTCGAATCTTAGCTATAGTTTGTCTGTGGTAAGAACTCCCCCTCGCCACAAAGTCTGAGGCCGTCTGCTTCTATGGAAACAAGAACAGGGCATTTTAGGGAGGGTAGCCTCTCTTCACTCTAGGGCTAACACAATAGACCGAACAAAAAGATTCCATTTCTCTCGCGGACCAGAGCCAAAACAATAGTAGCCCCACACCCCAACTTGAAATAGTTATTCCTCGTTACTATAGTCACCGCCACGGTTTCAGACGAATGACTAGGGGAGTTCTTTCTTTAGACAAACTATACCCGATATCACCCCATTTTTCCCTATACGTCTAGCGGTTATTCTAAAGTTTCTTCCGAGATTTTCAATTTTTTATTGAAAAACTATGGGACAGAAAATTCTCATTTTAATTAGTCACCTTTACTGCGCGCTTCCAATAGTTTCTTGAATTGAATTATTGAACACATAGAAATTGGACAAAAAGGAGAGTAAAAAAAAATTTCTGGTTAAATTGGGGATTGAATCCAAAACCTCAAGATTAATTCACGCATTTCCCATTGAAGCATTGTAACGTCACAAGGGTTATAATTTTTTCTCTTTCTGTTATGTAGCTTAAAACATTTTGAATAACTTAACCAAGTGGTCTCAAAATAATTAGCATATATGCATTCTTCTTCAGCACTACTGTCCGTCACAAGCCAAGGCTGTCTCTATGAGCCCCTTTCATCTGAATAGATTTTGAAGCTATAAGTTCAGCGTCTCAAAATTTATAAAAAAGGATTTTGTTTGATATCAAGATTTTATGTTAACCTTGAAGACATTCTTTTTAAGATTCAGTCCAATGATTTAAAGGATAGATTTTAATTATCCTTTAGCACTGCCTATGAATCCAGATACAAAGTCCGCCAGAACGTATTTTCTTTAAATTAACTCAACATATTGGGAATTAGGATTCTTAAGAAAAGGTTCCTGTGAATTTAGTCTTCTTTTAGAATTTCTTTTAGATACAATCATAAAACATACACTTCAAAAAATTATTTTTTGTGATTAACTATTCTTTTAGTTATTTAAAATTATTCGGAGATATTTTAAATTGTAAGTTGTTCAAATGTTAAATTTAAAGAGAAATATCCAAAATTTAATATCGTTTCATTGGTTCCTAAAAAATCAAATTTAAAAAATATATATTTTTTTTCTGGAATTATTCTAATGATTTTGTTTTAATTTTGGAATTACTTACTTAATATTAGAATATGTCATTTAAAATAAAGAATGTAAACTTTACAATTCAAAGTTATTTGTTGAATTATTATCAAAATAAATACATAATAAACAGCTATCATTAAAAACATAAAATAGTTTTTTTAAATTTAATTATTTTTGAGTAAGTGAGGTTTTTTTCGAGAGGTGTTTATTCGTATACATAATTATGGTAAAATATACATATGGCAAAATAAGTAAAATTAATATCAAGAACAAGGTGTTCAAATTCCTGACTTACCTAATGCATCTGTAATCGTAAATTATATTTTAAATATCAGGAACAAAAAAAGTGTGTTCAATGCATCAAAAAAGATGCATTAGTATTTATAAAAAGTAATTTTTGAGGTCTGATTTTTTAACTTAATATCATAAACTTTACTCATAGATAGCGCTAAATTAATTAACATATTTAAACTATGCCATTCAAACTAATAAGATTGAATATTAGTACGTAAAAATCTACATTAGATATGAAAAAAAAAACCCATTTAAAATGATATCTTTTACTTTTATTTATTCTATTATTATTATATTTCGAACAATTAGTCGTATTTTAAATTTGTCAGGGGCTATTTGTCACTAAGAAATATAGAATATTGGTAAAAAAGGGATATTTAAATTATCACAAGAATAATTAAAAAAAACAACTGAAGTCCTCTTCTTAAAAACTTAGATCAACGAGCTCTTTCACTTATAAATGTATTATTTTATTAGCGTAAGTTTTATATTAAATTATAACGCCTAAAATCACTGCACATTCCAAAAGATATGTCTTATAAAATAAAAATAGAGCATAAGAGGATATCCTCCCTTTCGATCAATTAAAAACCTTTTCTATTTCCGAATTTTTTGCGTTTTTATTTCATGGCAATTGTTATTTTATGCACTAATGCATCTGATAACAAAGTTCATTAAACTTGTGATTCATTACTGAAGATAACCTTTATATAAGAAATTTTATATCATGTATAGAGTGATATATGAGTATTCTATTAAATTTTTAATTCCTCTTTTATTTTCACTTTATTGCTAATCTGATATACGAAGTTGAATATTTTGTTGAAAATCTAATATATATGATTCTCTTACGTGGCTCCCAAATTTTGGCTGTATTTCGTTACTATTTTTCTTACGTTACTATTTCTCTTACACGGCGAATCGATCAATGATTGCCGCTAAAAAGTCACATGCCAACTGAGGTGGCTCAACATATAGAGCTTTTAAAAACGGAAACTGAAATAACGAGAGAGCATCAGCTGCGGCAGAAGTGAGTAGTCTTTGTCGATAGATCTCTATTTTAGTATTTTGTCGAAAGCGCTTTTTTTCACGAATTTATTGGACGATTTTTGATTTATATCACGAATTATACTATAGTACATTTCTAATTGGTTTAACGAATTACATGTCATTTATTTGAATTCAAATTTATTTTAATGACTTAGTATTTAATAAAAAGATGTAATTTTTTTTAAAAAAAAGTTTTTATATGGATTTGAATGATTGTTTTGAATTCTTAGAATTTTGTGCATTTGCAATGTACCTAAGTTAGTAGCGAGCTTGGTTTTCGAAGCAAACCATATAAGATTGCGTAGCAATTTTCGGGGGTTGGCGAGCAGAGGGCGCAGCCCACTAGTTGATTGTAATAGTTTTGTTTTTTATGATTGGGTATTTGCAACTATCGAAGAAATGAAGTGATTATATCTTATCATGTGATTTAAATCAGATTTAATTGGATATACCAGTTAAGCAGGGTTGCCACCGCATAAGGGTCATAAGCAGGGTTGCCACCGGCTACTAAAATGCAACGATTTTTGGCATGAGGCGACTATGGCAACTCTTTTTGCCTGAAAAGGCTAAAAAAGCAACTATTTTCAGGAAAAGGAGACTATTGGGAGACTTTACTGTACTAATAGCGATGTTTGTTTTTTTTGTTTTGTTTTTTTAAGCATAAATTGGGTGAAAAATCTGCACCCCACAAGATAGTTTCTAAACACACTTTTTATTTTTATTTTTTTTTCCTTAAAAAATAAAATGTTGAAAATTTTGAATTGCAAATTTGAGTCTTCACTTTTTAGTTCATTCAATCTGCACATACTCCATTGTAAGTCTATTTCATTTCTCGATCGCCTTTTCAATGATTAGTGCTACGAAATCCAGCATGATATAAATAAGAAGAAAAAAAAAAACAATTTTTAATACGATATTACGATGCGTGAATTTCGAATTTGAGTAATCACTTTTCATATATATAAATTTCA